>NW_005843100.1:75980-81897 GCF_000455745.1 Alligator sinensis
TAATGTGTATGGGATCACAGTATCTTAGGATCACCCGACTGATATTGAACTGGCTTGCTCCATATGTGGATAAACACCTAATCCCTAAATAAGGCAGCTTGTCCTGGAAAAGCAACAAGTCAGCTACTCAGTCTAACTCAACATACTGAGGACAGTTTTGAAAGAGGCCAAATCAGGGGAGCTGTGTTCATTGACCTAACAGCCACCTATGATACAGTTAACCAGCAATCACTCCTCCACAAGACCCTGGAAATGACACATGATGTGTGGGTATAATGAGGTGATGAAGATGTTCTCTTAATGTTTAATTTCCTTGACTTAATGGGTTGGTGTGGGAAGATTTTTCCCATAAGCAAACTTTAAGTCTTCAATGGAACACTGATTTATGGGAATTATATACATATACATACATACATACATATATATACACATACATACATACATACATACATATATGTGTGTGTGTGTGTGTGTGTGTGTGTGTGTGTGTGTGTAGAGAGAGAGAGAGAGAGAGGTTAAATAATGATGGGCTACAGTCCAGCTACTTAAAATAAGAAATCTGATGTGCTGGCACATTTTGATTTCTACTCATGTAAGATTATTTAAGATTGATTCTTACTGGCAGCAAGTGTTTGTCAAGAGGGGGCAGTTTTGACTAGGGAAGGCAACTGTGTGTGTAGGGTGGATAGCCTGAAAAAATTAGTGGCAGAATAAAAGCAATGGATGGTCTGAACAGGAAAGGCTTTAGCAAAGTCAGTAGGAGCAAATACATCTACAGCAGCCTTCCGTTTCCATTATTATTACAAAAGTGTGTTAGCAACTTTTATGCAATGTGGAATAACTTGGAACAGAGCACAAATGAGGATATATTTAAAATGCAACCTCTGTCTGTGGCCCTAATTCACTATTAAATTAATGTTGAAACATTGGGGGGGGGAGGGGAATGAAAAGATCTTGCCAAAAAGTAATAATACAAGTTTTTGAAGGTCAGATGCACTGGGACTTCTTGTTCTATTAAATGGCAGTGTCTGCCAGCTCCATACTCCAAACAGGAAACATATTCCATTGTTCAGTGTTGCTTTTACACAATAGGAAAGCATAAAATGATAACCATTATTGTAGCTAGCACCTCTGTAAACAGCTAAGGAAGGAAGAGATTAAAATACAAAGTTACCAGGACTCCAAACTAGAAGTTCAGTGCCACCTTTCTTTTGAAAAGAAATAGTGCCAGTAGCTTTAGGTTCCCTCTGTCATGGGGGAATGTTTTTGCAATGTCTCAGAGCTAATTAACAAAAGAACAGGAATTTGATTTGAAGGTCCCGGAGTCAAATAATTGCAAATATTGGATAATTTTCAGAAACGTTTCTTGTAAATTGTTATATTGGAGAAGAAATCTGACTATGCTGATCAAACTTCACTTCTGGGTTTCTCAGACATAAATGATAACTATTCCATCATAAGCTACATGTCAGTGTTATCTGTCATGTGTCCTTTTAAGCATTTTGACATTTTGAAGAAGGTTAATGGACCTGAAAGCCAAGCGAAATAAAGTCAAAACCGTATCTATGACAACACAGTAGAAAGAACAAGACAGAAAGAACTACCCCAGTGAAGATAGACTAAGGATGTGAGGCAGGAATGACAAGTGACTGCAAGGATAGGAAGAAATTCTACGCTGAAATCTTCCATTTGTTTAAAAAAGAAAAAGAGACAGAGACAGAAAGGGGAACATAGTGAAAGATTCAGTGTCTGTTAGGTGGAAAAAGTATTGGGTCTAACATGTAAAACTCCATATTGCGCATGTGTTACTTAATAATTTAATCAAACAGCCACTAGTTAAATATAATCATGATCAAAATTTCTACACAAAAATACCTCTAATAAATAAAGCTGATCAGAGAAATTGGAAACATTAATATGGATACAACACCAAATATTAAAACCAGTATAACAAGAGAAAATTTAATATTAACACACTGTGCTAAATAAAATTTAAATAGTCTGGTTTGCTAAATTTCATTGCCATATTTTCCCCACTGTAAAGTCAAAAACCCACCTTCACATTGACCTCTTCTATTCATTCGGTATCCACTGTCACAATATTCACATCTATACGAGCCGATAGTATTTATACAAAAGCCTTCTCCGCAGGTGTGAGGTCTCAAGCATTCATCGAAATCTGGGGATGGGAGAAATCAAAAGGAATACATAGGCTTAAATTAATCACGAAGTGGCCAAAGTACAAACTGTCTGCATTTTGTCCACACTATTTTCATAGATTTCAAAGACGTTAGGGCTGGAAGGGACCTCGAAGATCATCAAGTCAGCTTTTTTTAAGTTAAGGCAAGTTTGGATTTGCAAAATCTTTGATTGCTATTATATAAGCTCATAACTGCCATGTAGGATTTGCTAATCATGACTCCCAGCCATGTTTAAAGATATGACTGCAATAAATAAAAGCATCACAATAGCAGTCATGGGTACTTATGCTTCTCACCTCAGAAACGGTCTTTCATAAACAGTCATTTCTATCAGACTGTATGAAACCTTACTCTTGGATAGCTACCATTTTTGCAGGAGTGAAAGTGCTATGAAAGCACCCGCTATTCATTGTTCAACAGCAATTAAAATATTCACAGAGGACTGCCTAGTGTTGGCGATGCTGAGAAATGAACCATAATGAAAACAAAAAGTTCATGTTAATCTGCAGCACCTTTAGTGTAGTAACTCAGAGTACACAAAGGACTTCAAGGACCAATGGCAGCTTTACTTAATAGTTTAAGGCCCCTGGCAGATGTGCAGTTAAAGGTGTGATGGGATCTGATGTGAGATCCCTACAGTCATACTTCCTGCCATGCCACACATGCATGGCAGGAGGCATGATTGTGGGATCAAGCATCAGATCCCATCCTGCTGTATTGCTAGGAGATTGTGATCTCCATAAATGGCACTGAAAGTGCCTTCTGCAGCGGATCTTTTACGCTGCTTGCACCCCACCCTCACCTCTAATCGGTGGAGGGGAGCTGTTGGCCAGGCCATATGCTGCTAATTGCTGTGAAAGTGAAAACTTAGGCATATTTAAAACCTCTGCTAATTGGGTGCAAGCAGTGAAATGAAAAAACTTTAAAGAATCTGCAGCAGGGGGCACTTCTGGAGAGATTTATGGAGATCCCTACTTATTGCTGGTGCAGGGGGAGCCTGAGATCCTGATTCTGGGATCCCCCTGCACTGGTAAGTACCCAGCTCCCATGGCGGGGAGCCTTGTCAGCTGACAGGGTTCCCAAATCTGTCACTGTGGCTGGGAGCTCCAGCTTAGACACACATTCCATTAATAGCATGATAGGAACCAGCCGCAAAGTTATTACACAAAATGTGTGTAATAACTTTGCAGCTGGTTCCTGTGGATACAAAAATGTACAAAATATGGTACAAAACACATGTAATAACTTTATGGCTTACTCTTTGTTTTATCATGCCATTAACTGCATTAACATGTGGCCAGGTAACTACTTAAGATGTGCTTAACTGGTTAATAATGTCTTAAGTGTAATGTGTGCCAGGGGCCTAATGCAATTTTTTTCAAAGGCCAAGATAGAGACAACTGTATGGAGAAATTAATATTTCCCTTCTTCTACTTCTTTTAATTAAACATTATTTAAGATTACAAGCAGTAAAAGTAAAATTCAGCTGACATTATTAGAGAAATATGAAGTACAACTCTTATATTTGCATAATAAAATAGTAATTAAAAAAAGTTGAAGTTCCTCCTAAGACAAGGCTTTAACAAATGCAGTATAATATGCTATACATTAGGCCTCTGGCACACATTTATTTAATGGCACAATGGGATCTAATCTTCAATCCCAACAACTGTGCAATTTTGGGACTGGGGATCAGAACCCAATAGTTCCATTACTCCCTGCCAGTGCAGGTGGTACCCACACATGGGGCTGACAATCAGCTGACTGTTGGCCCCAACCCTGGGCAGTCCAAGGTCCAGTTCACTCTGCTGATTGTTGGCTCTGGCTCAGACAGTCCTGGGTACAAGATTTAAGGCTGTCAAGACTGGGGCTGACAATCAGCTGATCACCAAAACCCTGCTGTATGCAACTCTGGCCAGGCTGCCTGATACATGGGAGCAAAGGCTCACAGCAGGGACTTTAGACCCCACGGCATTGCAGCTTGGGTCCCAGGATTGGCAATCAGCTGATTGTCAGCCCCCAGACACATGTTAGTTCTAATGTGCCATACAAACAATCATGAAAGTGTTCTACCTTGTATGTGGAACATTTTTATGGCTTGTTCCCCAGTTTATGGCACCTTAAATTGGGTGCACATATAGTGCCCTTTCTATTTATGTCACAATTAACACATTAATCACAGCATAAATGTAACACGTAAGGGGGGGGTGGTGCTGGGAAAGCCTTAGAAACATAGTGGGAGAAATTCTGCTTTCAGTTAAATCCAGGGTAACTCTGGCCCTTGGAGTTCCCTTTAGCAAATTTGCTCACAGCTGGTTGCTCCCTCACTATATCAAGTCCCCAGTTTTATCCTATTTTTTGGAAGGTAATGGGTGATTCATAGGCAGGGGGTACAGGCAGATGTGGAGGGATATATGATCAAGGCAATGTATAAGTTTATATGAACAGTGCTTTCACACTGTGGGACTTAAAGATGTCAAAAAGCGAAAGTAGGGTAATGGATAACAGTGGAAACAGGATAGCTTTGTGAATTTGGGGCAGCTGCAAGGTCTGGGTCTGTTTTACAATTTTAATATTTTACCTTGCAGCCAGTTAGAAGTAAGTGGAGGGAAACATCACTTCATACCTACAGTGGCCAACAACTTTTAAAATAAGTTAAATCTGGAATCCTGTGTTCTTAAGTGTGTCCGTTTAAAGCTGTCAAGGATTTGAGGTTTTATCTTTTTCCTGTGAAATATCATAAGGAAAACAGTATCTTGATCTCACAGGGTCAGATCTAATGCTACTCAAGTAGGCAAGAGTTTTTATTTTGGCTTTCAAAAGGTTTGAGATACAGCTCTTTATGATTACTTTTGAAATCAAAATTTTCTTTTTTATAAAGATCAGTAATTACCAACGCAGTCTGTTCCTTCTTCATTAGCCATGAACCCTGCTTGGCAAATACATAGGAAACTTCCTTCTGTATTTTCACAGCGTCCAAGGGAGCATAAATGAGGTGTATGAGTACACTCATTAATATCTGTTAAGAAATAAAAATATAAGAGAGAGCAGTAGGCAGCAGTCAATCCTTCTGGATCACAATTTATGAATGAGAGGTCACCCAGACCTTCAACATATACAACTAAGCAAGGGAATGGAGGCTGCTCAGATCTTCCATCCCTCCTTTAGACAGAATCCAAAGGCCAAACTGAGTCCAGACATTCAGTGCTTCAATGGCTGTAGTTATGTGTACATCCAGGAATCAAACCTAGGTCTCCCACATGGCAGACAAGAACCACTGAACCATAACACGGGGTTAGCAACAGAGAAAAATATAGCATAATAGGTCATGACTTTTTTACCTACTCCATCCCACAAATACATGACTATGCAAAAAAAGGCCTTGTATTCTTTTAACTGTTTGAAAATGTACACGCTTTGATCTCTCAGTAAGCCAAAAAAGATGTATTAAAAGCACACTTACTGGCTTAATTTTTATGAGCATTGTATCTACCTGAAAAATAAGTAGTGGTCATTACTGAAATCTTTAAAAGTTCTATGTAACAACTTTTATTGCAAAAACACTATTTGTGAAGCACCCTACATTAAGCCTGTTTTGTTGTATTTTCTTCATTTGGATATGAAAACGTTGTGTCATTTCTTGAGGACTATGGGCTTTCTACGGGAAAAGTTCTGATGCTTTTGTTCAGGCAAAATAGCACCACTGACTTCAGCAG
>NW_005843100.1:81928-86771 GCF_000455745.1 Alligator sinensis
ACATGGAGCTAGATACTATTTCACATCATGTGCACTGTCGTACACAAATCTGAGACATTAGGCTTCTGAAGCTCAGTATGGTAAAAGAGAAAACATACAAAAGTTCATTTCAGTATGAAAATCTGTTTGCATGTGCAGATAGAAAAATTATATTCGAGATGTCCAGGGGTCTAAAAAGTGGCACAGTAAAATCAACCTTGGGCTGCAAACAAAGGGGGAAAAAATCAACCCAAAGTGCAGTTGGTTTAAAAAGATATAAGCCCCTTAAAATAGATGCTAAAAGAAAAAGAAAAGTTCTACTTAACCGCACCAGAGCCGGCACAGTAAGGACATACTAGTAATAGGTATCAATATAATTTTAAGCCATAAACAGAGAAGAGAAAAGCAGCCATGTTTGGGTATTTTTAAGTTCAGCTCTTCTATGTAAAGTCTGTTTAGTAAATTAATAAAGGCCTAGATGAGCCCAAATGTACACTTGATTTTGATATTCACCTTGCTCTTTATATTGATCAGACCCTTGGACTGTTAAATACCCTGTTGCTAGGACAAGTCACATAACTTAAGATGGCTTCCTGCTCATTGTTCTCAACTCCTCTTGAGTTTAGCAGGCCTTTTAATGAATTAATATAAAAAAATTAAAATCACTAATCTCCATTCAATTTTGATTAAATGATAGGTTTACTGGAACCTGATTTGTAGACTACTCTTTGATAAATAAAAAATATTTTTGAGCCATTGTGGAACATACAGGAGAGGAAATAGCTCTGACTTATTTGTTATACACAATACCTAGCAAGAACAGGCTCTATATTTCAAATGCTTCACTTTAGGTTTTTAGAAAAGTTCATTCATACCAGAACATTTTGTTTGTTGTTCATTAAGCTTGTAGCCCTCGTAGCAGATGCAGGTGTATCCCACAGGCAAATTAACACAGTGTCCTGCTCCACAGATATCGGGGTTCACTGTGCATTCATTGATTTCTGAAGAAACAAACAAACCAAAAAGTTTACTTTAAACTATCCTTACTATTTGTATGAGTAGGCAATATTCAGTTATTCCAAGGAAAAGAAGAGAAGCCCTGAAAGCAGCTGTGAACCAAGTTGCTCATTCAAGCATTTATCTAATGAGCAACTGAGGGTAGAAACACCTGATATCACATTTATGCCACCACAAAAATTATGATAGCATAAATGGCAAGCAAATAGATTTCCCTACCCTTTACTGCAGCACACAAGTGACCTCAATGGAAGGTAGTGTTAAATAGTTCTGCTTTATTGCAACAGATGTCTATTTGCTCTGTGGCACAAGAATGCGGGTAGCCCAGAGCTGCCTGCACTCTCCAGCCATCCCAGGCAGGTGCTCTGGGGGCTTGGGGAGCTCATTCATGTATACCCTGTGGAACTCCCAAGCAGGATCAGGTCCCTCAAGCTTCAACAACTGTGCAGGTCCCGTGCTGCCTGGCAGCTCCTTGCCAGGGCCTATGCTGGCTTATGCTTTCCCCAGTGTGGAGCCTGGTGTGGACAGATGAGGTGCCAGGGATTCCCCAGGTCCCATGCCACTTCACACTGGGACCCACACCTCTATGTGAGGCATGGTCAGTGAGGGATGTGAGAGAATCCCTGGGCAACATCCTTCATCCAATAAAGCGGATCAGCTGTGACTGGATGCGTCCTGATACAACTGATCTGCTTTGTTTGGTGACATCTGTTTTACCCTCATTCAAATGACCTAAAAAAGGATCTCTTGCAGGACGCTGATGGTGGTGATTCGGATAGTGGATGTGTCTACACATGCACATTTAATGCACATTAGCCCAATTTAAGGTGCATTAAGGTTGCGCATCTATATGAGCCTTAAAAATAGTGATTGTAGGCTATTTGAGCCTAAATTTGATACCTGCATAAAGCAGGTAGGCAGGGGCAGGCATAAAGCAGGTATCACATTTATCTGCAAATAGCAAAGTTGCACTAGTTGAGCTAATGCGCATTAACCTGCATTAATGCACCTTAGTGTGTGCATGTGTAGACATGTGCTTCAATCACCTTAATGCGCATTAGGCTACTGCTTAAGTTTAGGCATGCGTAAAAGCACATGTAGATATGTCCAGTGTTAAGAAAAACTTTGATGGTGGAGAAGCTGTACTTTGCTTGAGATATAATACAAATTTCCTGAACTCCAATGATTCATTAAACAGCATAACACCTCTAAATATGAGTTATGTTCAGTACACTGGCCTGTACACTAATATTGTGTTCTATAATATAAAACTCTCCCAGTTTCAATTCAATATGACATTATTCTTTCTGAGCTCTAAAATGTTGTGTAGTGCTAAATAGTTGATGCATTTCATCCCATAATGAAGATCATCATTTAGGCTTGATTAGACAGGAAAAATGTTGTGTATGGAAAAAAAGAAAACAAAGAATTGGAGTAAGACGGTGTTTTGGCCTGTAAAATTCTGAAATATCAATCATAAGTTCCTGCCACCTACAAGATTGAAACATTTCAAACTAGATGTATTATAATTTGCATCAAACGTTCCACAGTGGGACTGTCCTTTCAAACAGAAAGGGCTAGCATGTTGGTAGAAGTGGCTTCATTTCAGTGAGGTAAAATGACTCTTAGGCAGGGGCGGGCAATTATCTTGAGCAGAGGGCTGCTTACTGAGTTATGGCAAACCACTGAGGGTCACATGACAGGCAGCCAGGGGCAGATACATTTTAATTTTCTAAATTTCTGTAGGCCGGATAGAATGGCCTGGTGGCCGCATCTGGTGCATGGGCCGCATTTTGCCCACCCCTGCTCTTAGGTTTCTAAAAGCACATCTTGAAATTCTGGAAAGGAACGTTTGTGATGCTGCCTAAATGTAAGACTTTCTATGGAAATAGTTATAACTATGTTTAGCTGGAGCTAAAGTTAAGAGAACATAGGAGTAATCTAAAAGTAAGGAAAAAAATTACAAAAGGATAATTACCTCCAAAAGAGGTAACTAAATTCAAGCATGCTAAAGAACGAAAGGGCACAGGTAAAGCACTGAAAACCACCGTAACTCTGCCTTTCAGTGACATCAGTGTCCGGCTTTCCTTTCTTTAATCTGTTCTGACTTAGGTTTTTATCCTGCAAATTCTTTCTGATTCTGTCTCTTGAAGATTCTGAAATTGTTTGAGAGTGAATTTGAACAGAATATTGTTCTATTTATGTTGAATTAAAAAATATCATGAATCATTTCCTCTAAGGCACACCCTTGAACTTCTAGTTCCATTGCCTTTTCCTGGGGAAGCTAAGGACCTGTGCAATGGGGCCAGAAAGCTGCCAATTTTTCCTGTGTCAGAGTTGACATAGCTAGGTCATTCACCATCATCCCCTCCCAGATTTGGGTAGAGAACTGATTGGGCAGAAAGGGCAAGGTCACAACATTGCTGTACTGCAAATTCCAGTCTGACGTAATTTGTGAGTAGAAATCTCAGGTATAATGGAAAAGCTATAGAATAATTGGAAAAGGCAGCTACATGATCATAGAAAGACAGGATGATACTTTCTACTTCCACAGTTAACATAAGACTATTTAACAGAGGAGCAGATCTGACCCCAACTTATACGCAAAGACATTAATTTCAACAGGAACATAGAGGTCATAAATCAATCAAAGATTTTCTTCTTTAAATCATCTTTATCTTGGAAATAAGATGGTGAAAAGTGATGAACTGGGGAATCTACGTTTTTAAGAAACCCATTAATAAGGTCATCCTACCCGTACGTATGCATATACAACTTTATTAAAGCCCAATGGAATTGCATGCCCATTAGTGTGAACAGGAAATAGTATATAACAGTGGGAGCCAACCTTTTTGGCAGGTGTCCCATGAGCTAAGTCCTGTGCTCTCCCTGAATGCCACTTCAAGCCCCTTCTCCTGTTTGACCTGCTGCTCTGCTTTTTGCTCCCTGCCCCCTTTGCTGCCATTCTGCCTGTTCCCTCTCCAATCTGTTGCATGCCACACCAAAGAAGCTGCCTGTACCACTGGGTTGGCCATCCTTCGTCCAAGATAATCTTGCTTTGACATCTATATTGATTATAATATCTCTTTTATCATAAAATATGTGTCTGTGTATTCCAGTTATTTTAAAAGATTGAATAGTTACAGCTGAAAGGAGCAACAAACCTGATATCAGACAGCTGCACATTTATCCTTCTATAAATATGCAGATTAGATTGCATTACTTTAATTTTACAGAAAGGGATAAAGAGACAGTAGACTGTTACATTGTCTATAACGTTAAACCATTTTAAAAGGGGAGAGAAGACTTGCAACTTGGGAACATATATCAGCTATTCTGATTTAACTGTTACATATGCCACTCCTATACCCGTGTAAGTGCGTTATACTGCTGTAACTTTAAACTGGAACAAAAGAGATTGCAATAGTTTAGCTCCACTTATATCAGTTGGGAAGCCGAAAGATTTAACAGTTATACTGGAATGGCTTATATTCAAAACTATTACATCTGTCCACACCCTCAGTTAATTAATCCCCAATGAATCAATCTTCTACAACAGATTTGAACTATTAAGTCAAATAGACATTTACTTGTTAAGCTGACCAGGAACAATTCGCAGTGACAGCACACATAGTTCTAACCAGATCCATACTAGATTTGGCTGCCTTATTATTGGGAATATGATAACTGGGTTAAATACAAGGATTTTTAAAAACTGTAATAACAATTTCACTTTTTAATTTAAAAATATTCTGCCTTAGACTATAGTTCATAAATATGTTTTGAAGATTAAACCTAGTTTAAGGCCCCTTCTTGCCAGCCTTGTTAGGCTCTTACTGAGAACATT
>NW_005843100.1:86802-88960 GCF_000455745.1 Alligator sinensis
CTGAAATGGTGTTCAAGAGGAAAGATCTTAAGTCCTACAGTATGGTATACATACAATACATGCCACACAAAGAAAGAGCAGGAAGAAGGGTAAAAAAGTCTGAAATAGTACTGAAAAGGCTTGAGCATGAGGGTGGCTGTAACCCTTGCCTTGTTACTGCAAAGTGGTGTGGCCCCTGTAAGAGCAGGGATTTTGTAGCATAGGCACAGACAATCAGCAGAGCGGCAATTAAGGAACAACCCCGTGGTCAAGTTGCTGACACAAGACCAGAAAGGAGCAGGGCCTTAGTAGTATATAAGCCAGAGCTCGAGCCGGAGCAAGGAGTTAGACTTGGGAAGCAGCAGGGTGAGGAAGCCTTTGTGTGAGATGGCTGCTACTGATGACTGCCAGACAGGGAGCTTTAAGAGTGCAACGAGAGGGACCTGATTCAGGGCTCAGAAGAAGTGTGGTAGGCAGCTGGTGAGCTGGGTGTTGGTGTTGCTGCCAGAAGGCTTAAGTTTATGTTTGGGTTTTGGGCGGCACTAGAAAAGGGGTGGCTTGAAGGTCCCATTAGCTCCCAAGGGGTATGCGATTGCCTTGAGCCCTGTCAGGGGTCAGGTTCAAGGCACAGACAGGGGCCAGGGATCTCATCTCTGTCCAAGAAGGGGGCAGAGCTGGGGGCTAAGGGGCCTAGACCCTGAGAAGGGCAGGGATATAGCCTAGGGAGGGGTAGAGCTTGGGACTAGAGGGATAGTCCAGAGAGGGCAGAGATTGGAGCTGGAGGGCCCAAAGCCTGACCAGGAAAGATATAAAAGCCCCAGAGGGCAAGCCCAGAAGCTTTGCCTACAAGCTGGTTCTCCACTTTCTTGCATAGTCCTAATGACTTGGCTATTGAGCTAAAACATTAGAGGGTCCTCTTTTTCAAGTATCAAATACATACTTGTCCTGAATTTTTGTGAGATTCAGTTTCATGACTTACCCTCATTGCTGCAGACCTGCCTGGCCAGTGGAGTCTACTGTACATGTTCAGTAGCTGTGCAGGTGTTTATGCCTCAGAGCTGGACAAGGAAGCTAGGTACAGACATTCAAAAAGCCTGAGGTGCAATCGGTCTAAGTTACGTGCTTTTCTTTAAGTGGTGTAGTTTAGATCAGTAGCAAACAGAACACACATTTGCCCTTTTCTTGGGGTGGGGGGTGGAAATCTTAAACTAGGTTCCACCATTTTTAAACCAGTTTAGGTGTACCAAGCTTCCAGTGTCTGATCGCTTATACCAGTAAAAGTGTAATGTATGTACCTGGCTGAAATTGGAATCGCAAACTCTGACAAGTGCCAGAAATGGTAGTTATGTGGCTGACCAGCTGCCATTTGCATGGGTAAAGAGAAATATGAATTGGCCCTTTCTGAGCCAAAGCCAGGTCCAGAATAGTGGGCCTCAGCTAAGGGACCAGCTAGAGTAGAGGGGCAGAAGCCAAGCAGGCCCCAACAAGTGAGTAAAGACCTGAGGTGGGCTTTGGGGACAAGTGTCCCACTGGATATGACATCTGCAAGGCAAAGGCGTGACTATGGGGATGGCTAGAGGTCACAACTTCAGGACCTAAGGAGTGGCTGGTGGGAAAATGGGGCGAGACCCTGAGAGAGAGCCTAGCAGGGATGAGGTGGCCTTGTAAGGGGCATCACAATGATGCTCAGGCACCTAACCAGTTACAGTGGCCTCTAAAAGAATCATGCTATGAATAAAACATTTCCTGGATAGGGACCATGAATTGTGTTTTTGGACTATTAAAATTCTTAAAGATAAAACTGCTTTGGGATGCAAAAATTTAAAAAATGCATATGAAGTATTACTATGAAACAGAGACCTGGCTTTGGAACAAACAATGCATACCAAGACATATTAAAACAGAAATATAAATAAATGCCACAGCGAGAGAGACAGAACTCAAGAGAAAGTGAAATGTTTTTTTATAAATGAGAGAAAAAGCTGTAAAATCAAAAGAACAGCTTGTAAAATATGCACTAGTGCTTACATACAAGAAAGAACAAGAACACAGAAGATATGATAACAGAAGCTGAAATAGAGCAGTTCAAAGTAGGTGTAAGCTTTCAATCCCCAGACTGAGACACACATCTCAATTCTGGATGAGCATGAACTGTCTCTAATATAAAAAAGGAAAGAGT
>NW_005843100.1:88993-94059 GCF_000455745.1 Alligator sinensis
TAGAGTGAACTAAGCATCTGTGGCAGTATATGAAGGAAAGCCCCCAGTCATGAGCTTAGAAACATAAAGCACATGGCATAATCAAAAAGGTGAATACCACTAATTCAGAGTCAAAATAACAAGTCTGGTAGCAAACCTGAACATATGTTCATGGGAAAAGGGTATGTTCCAGTGCTATACAAGGTGCAATTGTGGGAGGATTGAGAGCCGAGCATCTAACAAGCCTAGAAAAAGATCAGAAAGAGCTGCAAAACATGACGGCACATGCCTTCATGAAGAGCTAACGTAACTGGGTTCATTCTTTGGTTACTGCAGAAATAAAAGGTGCAGATTCAGACTGTGAACTGACCTCAATAATCTAAACCAGAAAATTCAGAAGGAATATTTCCTTTTGCCCACAAGGTATGAAATGTTTGCTGACATGGCATGAGCCAAATTCTTCAGCAAACAAGATACATCACAGGGTTTGGCATATTCCCATGGATGAAGACAGCTCTAAGTCTAGACTCTTACTTTCAGTACACTATTTGGCAGATACTATTTGCCTTCTGGAACACGTTCAGAACTGGAAGTACTTCACCTCACAAGGCCTTGTCCTAGATTCTAGAACATTTTGCAAGAGTAAAAATATACAGGGGTGACACACTACTCTGGCAGCACTACCACAGAACATAAAGGAACAACTATGGTGAGAACTGGAAATTGCAAGAAAAATCAACCTTAAGAGGAATAAGGCTAAGCATCTATTTCAAACAGCTGAAATCACCTGCTTAAGAGTGAAACCGATGACAAGGGGGATCATGCTTAATGATCCTAGTATTTAAACTATTTTGAACATGCCAAGACACAAAAAGAAAGGAATGCAGAAACTGCATGTAGTTCTGAAGTAGGGCATTAAGTTTATACCCAAGTATGAAGTTCAGATAACTCATTTAAGAAAACAACATTACAATATCTGAGGATGGGCTAGGATGCTATGGCATGATAGTTCATAATTTGGAGCATAAAGAAATATGAACCCTAGCACTTAAGAAGAATGCTCTGCATTAAAAAGCTTGTCTAAATCTCTCCCCACCATGCAGCTGGCCCAATAAAAGATATCACCCACAAAAATCTTTACCTCTCACATATTTCCTGGACCATCATAGCTACATCCCTCCAACACTACCACAACACTAGCATTGCAATTGGTCTGACCTGTTGAAGGAAAAAAATCTTGAAAGGCATTTTAAATGAAGGACTAGGAGCCTTCTTGTAACAAATACTTAGAACTGCCTGTAATGCATGACACAAGAGCTCTGAGAGCTGCAAACAAAGGGCAGATTCATATTTCTCTTTACCCATGCAAATGGCAGCTGCTCAGTCACATAACTACCATTTCTAGCACTTAGCCAGAGTTTGCAATCCCAATTTTGGCCAGGTACAGACATTACACTTTTACTGGTATAAGTGACTGGAAACTGGTCTATACCAGAACAGAAGTGTGGCACACATAGACTGGTTTAAAAAAGGTGGAACCTGGTTTAAGACCCTTCCCCACCCCTCAAAAAAAAAAGAGGGGGGAAAATGCGTGTTCTCTTTGCTACTGATCTAAACTACACCACTTAAACAAAGGCGCATAACTTAGACCGATTCCACCTCGAGCTTTTTGAATGTCTGTACCTAGCTTCCATGTCCAACTCTGAGGCATAAACACCTGCATAGCTACTGAACATGTACAGTAGGCTCCACTGGCCAGGCAGGTCTGCAGGAATGAGGGTAAATCATGAAACTGAATCTCACAAAAACTCAGGACAAGCACGTGTTTGATACTTGAGAAAGAGGACCCTCTAATGTTTTAGCTCAATAGTGGAGTCATTAGGACATTAACCCAAGAAAGTGGAGAACCGGCTTGTAAGCTTGTAGATACCTTCACCCCAAGGGGGTCTGAACCTCTGTTTCTCCAGCCTCCCAGTACAGTGCTCTACCTACCGTTTATACCCCGTAAGGGAAGGGAAGGGCCCAGACGAGAATCCAGGGCCTGCTCCTTTCCAATGCTGTATCCATCTCACTGAGCCAAACACCTTCTTAGTTTATTTTCATCCTCCTGGCCTCAAGTAACTCCTTCTCTTGGGTTCTCAGGGGGCCAACTTCAAAAGGAGGGCTGAAGAGCAGCCCAAATAATGCCTAATGTGGCATGTTGTTCATGGCACTATGTAGGAAGTCAGAAAAATGCTGATTGAAGCCCCTTCTAGGCAAGGGAGACTTGGAATTTGCATCCCCTGCTTCCTGAGTGAATGCCCTAGTCACTTCTATATTGAGTTTAAACATGGGACAGCCCTCCTCCTCTTCCCCTTGCCTGTCACAGGGATTAGCCAAGTAAAATTTAATGACCATAGTATGTGCATGTGAAATAGCATGTCTGCCTGGCCAACCTGGACAATGACCCGCACATCACGATGAGGGACACGCTCAGTTGGGATGGGCTTCACCTGTCCCCCAAAGGTAAGCGTGTGTTTTCTTCTAGGTTGGCGGATCTCCTCTGTCGGGCTTTAAACTAGGCTTGCCGGGGGGAGGGGAAGATGAGGGCGGGGGAAGCTGTGGACCACCAAACCATGTGGCACCCACAAGGACAGCCCAGCCTGAAGAAAGAGAACATTGGGAACCTGCAAGACGCGGATGTTGTTCTATTTCTTCTCTACTGTCCCTTTACTCCTTGTGGTCACTTCCAACAAAGGCAGGGCAAATTAGCTTGTATGTTATGAAGGGGCAGGTGAAGCAGAGATTTGCCATGAGAAAAGAGAGCAGAGGTAGATCTGGGTGTGATAAAGGGTTTTTTTGTTTTGTTTTTTGGCAAAGGGCAGGATGTTTTGATGACCTTGTAGCCTGCAAACAAAGTGGTTAGCAAAAGGGATTACCACATCTTCTGCAAAAGCAGAGTGGAGGATGGCCATCCAGTAGTTACCGTGGATACCTGAAGTCATTGGCGACGCGTAGGGGGTGCACACAGGTGCACGTGCACCCCCTGAGATTGGCCGTGTACCCCATGGAAGCACCAGCCACGAGATTGGAAGTGCCAGCAGAAGTGCACTTCCAGTTTCACTGCTGGCTCAGCGGTCAGCTGCCTGGGGGACTCCTCCCCCTCCCCACTTCCCCTCGTGGGTGATCTGGTGCCCCCCCCCGATTCAGGAGGCACCGGTTGCCCATGCCTGAAGTGGACATGAATGAAGTGTGAATGAATGCTGAGCTTTCAGATGCATCCACCCAAAGTGGCCAAACAGGTCTTGGCCTGTCATTTATACAGAAATAACAAGTTACCCCAATGCGTTAACATGGGCTTGGAGTAAGTTGTTACCCAGTATGGAAAAACACATTCACACCTGGGGTAACGTGTTACCCTGGGCAGTTTTTCTTCCACAGAGAGCAAATCATTTATATAAACTGGCTGTTCTTTGAGGATATTGTGCACTGTGGTGCCAGTGACAATGTCCTAAAAATAATTTTTTTTAGAATTAATTAACCTTAAGATACTGCACAAAATAGGTGTCTGGGGTAGGAACGTATGAAGGTTAAAGTGCAGAGTTCAGAACCTTGTGGAAATTCTTGATCCATATGTGCATGGCTCGAAGTGAAATGATGTTGCAAGTTTGAAGATTTGAACTGAGAGATACACATCTGGCAAAGAACACATGGCCTTACCATTACGTTCAACGAAAAAATACTTATTCTCCCACTTTTGTTGGAAGCCTCGATTTTCATCTGTGTATTTTCATTTCCAATTGCAATTGCCTTCCATTGTTAGATGGTTATCAAAAAAATTTTGATAAAAATTTCTACAGCAGCACAAACTGTTTACCTTCCCACTTCCAAGTCCAGACTAAGTAATGTGCTCACTGCAAGCAGTCACATCATATGATGTGGCATAATGACTATGGAAGCTGGTCACCATGTGCTTGTGCAAAGATTCAAGGAGACGCATATTAATTTCTGAAGAGCTGTATGTGGCTCCAGAGCCACCAGTTGGCCACCCCTGGCCCAGAGGAGAGGGCAGCGTGGCCCAGAGGAGAGGGCGGCATGGCCCAGAGTGTCCGAGAGTCTTGAAAGGGGCTAAGGGAAAGGCATATCAGGTGGAAGAAACATCAAAAGTGCTAAGACCCATGAGACTTGGGGCATTGTGTAAGGGAGGAACAGAGCCACAAAATTTGCCCCTAAGGCTGCAAGGCCCCTGCAGGGTACAGACAGGCTGAGAGGGCCCACTGAGTGTTAGGACTGGATTGAGATTAGCAGGGTCTGGGAGGAACCCATTGATGATTTGGTTGGATTTAGGCTCACTCTAGATCCTGTGGCCAGCCTGTCAAGTGGGGATGCTGTATAACCATTGGCCCCGCTGGCCTGAAGCCTTGGAGGAGTAAACTGTGAGGAGTCAGAAGTGCCTTATAATCACTCTGTCTGGGGTGTCTGGTTCTCTCCTGCCATGCCTTGATGAACATTTTTTTATCGGGAGCTGGATTGTAGGCCAAGCAATAATCCTCTGTGCTTACCCAGGCCAATTTCCCTTTGTGGGCCTCCTCCTTTCCCTCTGACCCCACCCATACCACATCCAATCTTTCTCATAGCTGCTGGATGGTCTGTTGCTCAGGAGACCACTGTGCACTGCAGTTAGCATAATGGGGAAAAACTAGAGCAGGAATAACTCAGCTTCCACAATCAGTGCTTTACCCAGGTATACCATCTTGGAGTCCTAGTGGACTCCAAGATGAACATGAGTCGGCAGTGTGACGAAGCCATCAGAAAAGTCAATGGCACTTTATCGTGCATCAGCAGATGCATGACGAATAGGTCCAAGGAGGTGATACTTCCCCTCTATCGGGCACTGATCAGACCGCAGTTGGAGTACTGCATGCAATTCTCGGTGCCACAATTCAAGAGGGATGCAGATAACCTGGAGAGGGTCCAGAGAAGGGCCACTCATATGGTTAAGGGCCTGCAGACCAAGCCCTACGAGGAGAGACTAGAGAAACTGGACCTTTTCAGCCTCCGCAAGAGAAGGTTGAGAGGCGACCTTGTGGCTGCCTATAAGTTCATCA
>NW_005843100.1:94305-114985 GCF_000455745.1 Alligator sinensis
ATATGCAGGCGGTCGGACTCGATGATCTATTGAGGTCCCTTCCGACCCTAACATCTATGAATCTATGAATCTATGAACCTATTGAGCATGCTCAATAGCCATATGGAAGCATTAAACATCCACACTGCCCATAAAGTAGGATCACAAAATGTACGTAAGCACCCCAAGGCATATATAAGTTGAAAAAAAGGGATGCTAGGTCATAAATATAGACATGCAGAGTTTCATGCTTTTCCCTTTTTTTGTGGTTGTAACAATATAATACTAACTGAAATGCATAATCAGAAGGGGTTTAAAGAAATAGAACAAATATACAGGGATCATTTAAGTACAAAAGTATGTGGCCCGTCTAGTCTTCTAGTATCATTTCTTAACTGCAGACACACTGTATCATAAGCAGGGATCCAGATTTTCTGTTTGCCATGGAAAAATGCAGATTTTCTCTTTTAAAGGAGAAATTCAGATTTTCTACTCTAAAGGAAAAAAAAACTGGCAAACCATGGGTTTCCCCCTGCAGGCTGGCAGAATTCCAGCCTGCAAGGGACTTCTTGGGGCTGGGGGGGGCAGGACGCAGGGGCAGGGAGTGCCACATGCACATGCACACACACATATGCATGTGGCACCAGGCAGTGTGGTGGAGAGTAGCTCCTGCAGGTCCCTCCAGGTAAGTCTATGGGGGAGGAGCATAAGCAACACAGTGGGGAGGGTGGGGGAGCACAGGTGATGAAGTTTGGGCTGCTAAGCTGAGGTGACCCCTACCTGCCAGCAGCAGCAGGGGCACCACTCTGCACCACAATGCCTCACCTTGGCGGCCATGGCAGCGTGGTGCTCTCTTCCATGCTGGGTCCTGCCAACTGGGCTGTGGAAGTGGCTCCTGCCTGAGGCTGGTTCAGCCCGGTTACAGTCCCACACCCCAGGCACGGAAATCTGAGGGGGCACATCCCTGTGCTCCTTTATCCCGTCCCCCACATATCACCTGTGCCCTCCCCACCCCCATGCATCGCCTATGCCCACATCCCCCTTCCCCACACACCCACCCCCTTCCTCACATGCTGGGGGGCTGGGGCCTGAGGGCAGGGGACAGCAGGTTGAGCGGGGCACCAGCAGGGCTGAGGGGACGGTGGGTCATGAGTGAGGGGCACCAGCAAGGCCAGGGGGATATAGGGCAGGAGTGAGGGGCACTGGCCGGGCCATGGGGCTGTGGGTTGGGAGCAAGGAGCAATGGCATGGGCAGGGGTAGGGCACCAGCATATCAGGGCTTCTCAGCACCACAAAGCAGCAGGAGGGACAGCTGCAGCTGGACCCATGCCCTGGTGAGTGAAGGCGGCAGGGTGTATTATGATTTTCCATGATAAAAAAACAATATCAAATGCTAAAATATATAGGTATATAGAATTTATTTTATCATAATAATTTGAGGCACTGGTAGACTTCCAAATTGCTTTAAAATTGTAAATATGTCAATAAAACATTTTGTTCAACTGATACCTATATATATAGTGGCATTTCATTTTAATCATGGAAAAATGCAGATGGAGGTGGGGATTAATAACAGAATTTGGGATTTTAAAACAGAAAACCAGGATCCCTGGTCATAAGTAACATGGAATTAGCTGGAGAAAGAAACAGCAAAATCAGTAATAGAAGCCAGAGGCGTAGCTAAGCAGCTCTGCCCTGGGGCAGCTGGGCTGCATGAGGCAGTGCAGGCTGCCACCATGCCAATGACAGCAGTGTGATCAGCTGTCACTGTAGGAACAGCTGTTTTTGTGCCCCTCCAACAAAGGTGGCATCCAGGGCTGTTGCCCTGGTCAGCCCCCTTCAGTTACACTACTGATATAAGCTATAAGTGATTAATGAAGAAGAACTCTTATGTATTCCCAAGATTAAAAGGAAATCTCAGTGATTTCAGAGTTTTCATAAAAGGAACTTTCATAATTTGTTAGTTTAATAAATACGTTTTCCTGGAGCCACCTCACCCATCATTTAAAAAGATAATCAAGAGAAGAAGATGAGATCCTGGATGACAGACTTAGTTGTAAAGGCAAGAAAGAAAATCTTGAAACCTTCTAATCAACTACTGACTGTGTCAAAGTAGCAAAATAAATGACAAGGGGTAGGCTCATTTTGGCTGTTGGTGTCTCTGATCCTATACCAATGAAGCCAAAAGGACTTTTACTATTGACTTCAGTGAGAGCAGGATTAAGTTTTGTGTGTGATCTATCAGTTTGTGCATCACATTTGGGTTCTGATTATAGTTGTCTGTCCTGCTTTTTTTCTCCATCTGGACTCCCATTTACTTCACAATCCTTGATATTTAGTAATCCGAAGTAAAAGTTTATGTAGCCTCTGAGTTCTCTTTTTCAGTGTCCTCAGCAAGCTTCATTCTCCATTCATCTTCATAAAATCATCCTGGTTCAGATGTTTCACATCAGTCTTGAAGCAAACAGTATTAGTCATCCCAATCTTGCATTTGCCTCCCTATGTCTTTCCATTTCCAGTTCCTCCTTCATTGTTGTGGTTTCCATCAGCCTTTCATCCATTACTGACGTCTCTTGCAGCTGGTTGCAGCTTCTGGCTGCATTGACTGACTCAGAATCTTTACCTGTCATTCATGGATATATACTTTCCCCTCCAACAAAAATACTAATTTTAAATTTATACCACAATGAAGGATCCTTTATACAAGGATTTCAAAAGACCAGGAAGAATAAAGGAATTATTGCTACATCAAAGATGCCCCAACAATCTGTGTAGCCTCAGGACTAACTGATCACAATTAAATGCTCATGTTTCTTCAAAAACATGTTAGAGCACAGACAGTGCCTCTGCATAATTAACTTCCTTTGTTCTGTTGTATCCTATTGTTATTTACTCACCAATCTGTTTTCAGCCATCATCATCATTATTATTAAATAGCAAATTGCCCGTCAAGAATGATGGGGGGATGGGGATGGGGGGGAAGCTTGCTAACCCTAACCCTACCCCGCCCCCCATGCCACCACTGCTGCTGCCGCTGCCTCCCAGGAGTGGGGATGGGGGGTGGGGGAAGCTTGCCCCGCCATTCCCTCCGTCCCCCTCCACCAGCACCCCGTGCCACTGCCACCTCCAAGAAGCAGGCCTGGGCGGGGGTGGGGTGGGGTTAGGGTCAGGGTTTTCCCTGTCCCGCAACTCTGTCCCCTCCAACCCCACCGTCATAGGCAGCGCTCTGCCACATTGCCGCCTCCTGTCTGTAATGCTCTTGGAGCACTCTGATTGGTTGTTTCAGTAACCACTCAGAGTGCTCCAAAAGTGTTACAGACAGACAGACTAAGCCCTTTTTTATATTGAATTTTATTATTAATGGAAGACCTTATGAACCCCAACGATAGATCAGAGCCTCACTGTGCTAGGCACTTTGCAAACATATCCTTTGAGATTATTAGATATGTTACGTCCATGTTTTTACAGATGCAGTTCAATTGTGACTGCAAATCTTAATATTAATAATCTAACAGTGTGTGCAAACCTGGGAGCTGGAGGTCAAATATTCAGATTGCGATTTCTTTTGTGAGCATAAAAATCAAGCAGGCAACTACAACCAAAGGAAACTAGGCTCCCAGCTCTACTGAAAATTTACTCCTTTCTATGCCATATGTCTTCCTAGTTTGGATTTCATAGCTAAGTTTCTTCTGTGCTTTAATGTTACCTTCTATTTTCTATTTTAACACTGAAGTAATGTGGAACTATTTATATTGCCAGAAATATGTTTACACACATATCTTAACCCACCGTAAGACTTATAAAGTAGGTATCTCACCTGTAACTTGAGTAGGTGCAATTACTTGACTTGCACTTGATGTAGAGACTTCTGGAGCAACTTCAACAGGCAGGGGCGGGGAGGTTCTCTCAACCACAACTGCTTAACATGGAACATAAAACAATCATAGTAAGGCAAGTTTCACCAGCTTCACGTGCAATATTGAACTAGCCTGACCATTAAGAAGCTTGTGGATTGTGGCTCTGCCCTGGCTCCTTGCAGCAGTGACAGCACAGTCAGGAGTCAGGGCAGATCTGTGATCCACTGCCTGGCATGCCCCTGCCTGAAGCATGGAGGCTGCAGATCACGGCTCTGGACCACTCTGTCACCGCTGCAAGATTCCTGCCCAGCTCTGGAGCAGCTCCATGTCCTGCCAGCAGGGGCAGTGCTACAGAGGGACTTGGCGGGGGGGAGGCTATAGCCACTCCAAAATTCCCTTTAGCCACACCTCCCAGCAGTGCTGCCACTGCTGCCCGCTCCACACAGGCAGCGACAGCTGAGCCTGCTCTGCTCCCAGCCACAGCACAGCCTCCCCTCATTCCCCCCACCAGGAAGAAGCTGGTGTCACTGCTGACTGCCAGTGCTGCTGGGGGCCGGTCTTAAAAAGAGCTATAAAAAGAGCCAGCAGCTACAAAGATAGTGCTTGATAATGTGCAACAACTTTATAGCTGATTTCTATCCAGCTTTCATTTGAACATGTGGCAGGGCCCTGGCAGTTGCAGGAGTGGATGCTTTAAAGGAAGAGCACATGAACACAGTATATGTAATTTATCCCTTGTCCATTACCTTTCATGGCATCCACCATTTTTTGTTTAGAAATGCCAGAGGCTACACTCCTGATCCTTCTGTTTAATAGCTATTAATGTATCTATCACCCATGCATTTGTCCAGTCCTTTTTTGAATTTGAGTATCAGAGAATCACAGAAGAGTGATATATATACCATATAAATCCATTGTCTAACATCTTAGCAAAACTACACAGTCCACCCTGACACAACACAAGATACAACACTCTAACCTGCCATACATAAAGCAGAGGGACCATAGCAGCCTATATTCTGCTTCTGTAAAGGTTGTTAACATAGGCTCAAAAAAGCCTGGACGAGGACCATGCCCCCTCCTACAGAAGGCAGTAAAAATCCTAATTTGATGATGGGATAAAATTCCTTCCTGACCCTAAATATGCCAACTGGTCTGACCCTGTGTGGAGGGGCAAGATCCTCTAGCCAGGAACTTCTGGGTTAAAGTGCCAGTAGGAGCACTGGAAAACCTTAGTAAAAATTCCCAACCTTGGCTGCAGCCAACACATGATGCCTCTGAGGAAGGCTTGAGAACCCCCCTGACACATGTAGCCATAGAGAAGTGGAGAGAATTCCATCCCAGCCCCCTGAGGCAATCAGCAAAACCTAAAAGCATGGGAAATACCCACAGTAGAAAATAGGCATAGCTATGCCTAGATCATCCCTGACCAATGGTTGCTCAACCTGTTTTTGAACACCTCCAGTGATGGAGAGTCCACAACTTCTGTAGGTAGTCTACTCCACTGCCTTACTATTTTAACAGTGAAAACATTTTTCCTGATATCCAATCTAAAACTACTTTGCTGCAACTTTGAGCCATTGGTCTGTGTCCTACTCTCTGCAGCAAGAGAGAAAAGGTGTTCTCCCTCTTCTTTATGCAGCCCTTCAAGTATTTGAAGACTGCTATCATGTCCTTCTTAAGCTCCTCTTCTACAAGCGGCACATGCCTAGCTCCCTCAGCTTCTCCTTGTATGACTTGCTTTCTAAGCTCTTTATCATTTTTATTGCCCGCCTTAGGACCCTCTCTAACTTCTCCACATGCTTTTTAAAATGTGGGGCCCAAACTGCACACAGTATTCTAAATGAGCCCTAATTAGTGCCGAGTACAGAGGCACTATCACCTTCCATGTCTTGCACTTAATGCTTCTATTGATGTACATATTGACTATACTATCTGCTTCTACAACCTATACTACTGGCCTTTACAACCTCCTGTGGTAATAAGTTCAAACCTCAAATTAACTATGCCCTGCATAAAAAAGTACTCATTCTTGTTATTTTTAAACTGTCTCCTGCTAACTCTAGTAGGTGTCCCCTAGTTCTAGGATGGGGTGAATAACAGTTCCCTATTTGCTTTGTTCACACCCTTCAGCTAAGTACAGACATTCAAGAAAATTAAAATGGGTTCAAAATGTCCACCTGATTTAAACTGAGTTCGTCCCAGTGCTGACCTTATATTTACAGACCCAGTCTCAGTGACCAGAAATCAATGCAAACCTGTAACTGTACAGAAGTTACATGCATACAAACTGGTCTAAATAACTGCAAAACCTGTTTTAACATAAATTTGGAACAATGTAGTAAAGAACTTACTTGATTTAGGTCAAACCAGTGCAAGGAACTGCTGTACACTTTTTCTGTGCAGTCCTGGGGCTGGGAAAACACAGCTGCCAGCCCCAGGGCTGTGCTTTTCACTCCCCATTCCGCACTGGGCTATTTTTTGCACCCTGCCCCCTGTCCCCTTCACCCCCAGACCAGCCAGCCACCCTAACCCAATCCTGGAAGCCACTCTGGGTACAACTGCGTTTATCAGCATTCACTGCTTCTGGAGCCAAGCAAATAAGTCCTGGTGGGGGGAGGGGAGGGAGGGATGAGGGTACAGATTCACTGGAGGGTCAGGAGGTTAGAAATAGCTCCTGGCCCCACAAGCTGCTCCGCAGACTCCACAAGCCTCCCTGATCCCTCCAGACTGTCCTGGACCCCAGCAACACTCTGCAGGTCACACCTGCCCCCCACTCGTCAGGGTTTGTGCCTGCCCACCCCCGACCCTTGCACCTGATCCTCCACCCCACCCCTGGGTTGCACCCACACCCCCATCCCCAGTGGACCTCCCACCTCCCCCATCCTGACTTACCCGATATCAAGCAGACATTTTGAACCAATTTAATCGCCCCCAAATGTCTGTACTTAGCTTTCATTATTTTATAGTCCTCTATCATTTCCCCCTCAGCTTTCTCCTTTCCAAACTAAAGAGTCCTAGCCTTTTTATTCTCTCCTGGTATGGCAGCTGCTCCATAATCCTGGCCATCTTGGTTGCCCTTCTCTGTACATTCTCTAATTTTACTATGTTATTTTTGAGATGTGAAGAACCACATACAGGGTTCAAGTGTGAGCTCACCATGGATTTGTATAACAGCATGATGATATTTTCCATTTTGTTTTCAGTTCTCTTTTTAATGAAGACAACATTTTATTAGCTTGAAGGTCACCACTGCATATTGAGCTAATTTTTCAGAGAATCATCTACACAACTCCAAGGTCTCTTTCCTGAGTCATAACAGCTAGTCCAGAACCTAGCATTGTATTTGTACAGTTGATCTTATTTTCCCCCACCTTGAATGCAACAACTTTGAAGTCCAACTGTCATATTTTTGCTCACTCACTTAACTTTGTGAGATCTCTCTGCAGCTCCTCTCTTTCAATTTGGGATTTGACTATCCATACTGAGTTGTCATTCTCACACTGAAGGTTCCTCAACCTTTCATGACAATCTATAATATCTGTCCTTGTCTCCTAATAATTCTTCCAACATTTGCTCCACCAAAGAAATTAACCTCTACATCTGCCACTCCTGCTTCTGTGTCTTTCCCCTTTCTATCTCCAATGCATGGAGAAACCTGCCTGTCAAATCACTACCACTTCCTAGTTAATCTTTCTCTGAAAAGCCTGTTGCTAACAAGTAGGATGCCAGTTTACCAGAGAACAACAGTAACTTGAATAAAACTACTAGGGTGCATACATTCAATTAGTGAGGCATGGCATGGTTCTATTGTTTTTCAGCTCTGGCAGACATTATATTTATTGTGCATTATGTATGGTTATCAAAAGATACACTGTAACGTGCCAGCTATTAAACCAGTTTATCCCAGAAGAGCAGATGAGCTACAAAGAAGTCACTCGTTGAAATAGCATCTTTTTCATGGCATGGAAGTATCCTGTGATAATTTTAATGTATGGCCAGTTGGCAGGTGTGATACTTGTATATACCATACAACAAATGTAACATCTGCTGGGGGCCTACATTTAGTTTCTTACTTTCATGTCTGGTACCCAATCTAAAATTAGTGTATAATTTCTTTGGGTTACAGAAAATATCTTCCTACTGTAAAGTACCATTGACATTGTGAAGTTTACCTACTGGGTTTTTTTCTACTCCTCTGGTAATTTGTTTATTTATAGAACTTCACTTTTAACTGAACAATTTTTCATTAATGAAATGCTGAGGTTTACATCCATGTCTCCCATGCATCTCTTGTGGATTTCTATGGGAGTTCTGTACACAGAGCAAGTACATATCAGGGTTCATGTGGACATAACCTAAAAAACTATATGCAAGTAGCTCCACTGATTTTAATTGGGCCTGCCTGTATAAGAAGCCCTTACAGTTGTAAGGCCTTGCAGGATGAGGTCTTTAATGCATGAATCCAGAGTTTCAAAAATGCATATAGATTCTGCAGCTGAAAGGAACATGCATCATAGTTTACCATTTCAATCTTTGATTCTCCAGTTTTATCATTTACTTGAGAGGATGAGTCAAGAGTTACCTGGAAACTGTGGCTGCAGGTTAATTGTTGAAATTCCAGGAGAAAGCTGAGGCTGACCAGGCTCTAGTATAGTTTTTTCTTGATCATCAAGTGAAGCTAATTCCTGAAGAAAAATTGATTACAAAAATAATAATTTGAAGATGTGCTTTTAATTCAGTTCATTGGAAAGTAGTGGCTAGGAAAAATGTGACAGTTCTCCCATATAAATTATTGGATAGTAAAACACTGAGCATACCTAATCAATATATTATATTATGGTTGCATGTAATTTTTAAACAATAGCTTGCTATTTAAAATTGCCATTGTCTGAAGTAGTCACTTAATTAGATTCACGGTCCATGTCTGTACTATTTATAAATCGTTCACTCTTGAACAGTTCAAAATGTACTTAATTTAAGTTTTTCATGTAACTTTATATTTTATATATAGACCTATACAAGAGTGAATCTGGGGAGATGGGGCACAGTGGTGCAGGTGCGCCTGTCTTGATTCCTGGTTCATATAAAGTTTAAAACCAACTGCCTGGCAATGGCAGCAGCATTTCTAACCAGGCAGCAATGAGTCACTTGACTTAAGAGCTCAGTATAATCTACCTGATTCCTTCTAAACTCTTAATTCCACAGGTGTTAATGACCCTTTCTCCTTTTTAATGCTCTTGATGTTATAACTAATCAAGCTATCCTTTCTTCAGCAATTCTGCTGTCAGTTAGCTGCTCCAGGTAGGGTTGCCAACCCTCCTGGATTGGCTGGGAATCGGCATTGATCTCCCGGTGACTACTGAAAGCAATCTGGGAGATTTTAATAGGATATTTAAAAAAAGAAAATCTCCCGGAACAGCTTCAGTCAGAGTTGGCAACCCTAGCTCCTGGTAATGTAGCTGCTATTTAACAGCATTGTGGACTGTTTTTAACTCTAGCTAAACACATTAACTCAAGTGTGGAAATAACTTTTAGTGAAAAATTAGATGCACTGCCAACAAGTTCAAGAAGCTAGATTTTGTTTTATGAGTCTGGAAAAGAGATGTACAGTACAAGCTGTGTTAACTGCCATTTTAGTAACCAGCACACTCTACTAACTGGAATTTCCAGCTGGCCGGCCGGATGTGGGAGGGGGCGGGAAAGCTCGCATGTAGTGGCGGGGGGGGGGAAGGAAAAGCCCAGTGGTGGGCGCGCCCCCTGCCACTCCTACCCCCCACTCCACATCTGACTGAAAACCCCTGCCTCAGGTAGCCAGCATTTTTAGATTATCGGCACCCCACATTCCCCACTCATGCTGGATAACAGAGCTTTTACTGTACATTTAACTCTAATGACTCATGAAATAACCATTTTTAAAACTATTTTTGCCTAGCAAATTGTGTTTTATACATAATAGCAAATCAATGTATATTCCAATAACGTTATACTTGTTTTTGCTTTGATTTTAACTGGAATAATATAGCCATAGGCCCCTGGCATATTACTAAATAATCTAATTTCTTTTTAACCAGAGAAAAATGTGTTGCTTTATATGGGATGATGCACAACACCATCTGCACCTGCCTTTTCAAAATCCTAGATCGGCCCATGGATCTATATTACCCATGCAGAACACACACATGTATCTGTAGATCTCTGACCATTATGATTAATTCTCTTATCCTTTGTCTTGCACCTTTTATTTTCATATGATTATGAAGCCTGCACACCTATAGAGAAGTAAAATGAAGCACAGCTATTGCTATTCCTACCAAATCAAAGCAGAAAGTTTTAGAAGATTGCTTAATGCAATACAGTACTCTATTTTAGAGCCTTGCTTTTCATAATCACACAGACCACTCAGTGGAGAAAATAACAGCATGCCTCAGCAAAAGCTACATAAACAAATACCAAACAAATCCTTGATTTGTATGACTTTTTAAATGTTTTCTGTTAAAAAAAACACAAAACATGTTGATGGTTTCTGTCACAAAGATGTGTAAAGTATTACAATTACATAACTTCATATGGAGGAAATTTGAGTCATAGGCCACTTCTACATGTGCGTGGACGTTTGTTTCCCGGGGTGCACCTTGTCCTTGGGGAATGCCTGTGCCACATGCCCTCTGCCATGCAGCAAGTTACCCTGAGTAGAGTAGGGGAGGCTGGGGCCAGCACTGGGCTGGCCCCAGTAGCCTTACTTGGGGTTCTGGGAGCCTCCTGGGGCTGCAGCAGTGGCAATCCTGCTGCATAGAGCTTGGTTGGCAGCTGCAGTGTGACTTTAGCCAGCCAGGCTCTGGTTTTGAGTGGTTCATGCTGCCCCCATGTATGCCACTTTTTTCTGCAGGTTTTTTTGCTCCCTGGATATCCTTGCAGCACAGAAAACAACTGAATGTGTGGTATATGGTGCTGCAGACATGTCTGCGGTGATATCACACGTCTGCACTCATCTGGACACGGCCATAGTGTTTAAGCAGGCAGGAAACATTAGATCATTTGGTTTTGTCTCCTGATTACCAGAGGCCATTAAGTTTCACACTGTACTGAGCACAATAATTTGAGTTTAACTAGCAGATAACTTGTGTGTTGGCTCAGGTACACTTTTCAGTTTTGATATGGATCTCAAAAAAAGGAGACTTCATTCCTTCCCTTTAGTTTGATCCAATGGTTAATCAGCCTCACTCTTTAAAATATGTGCCTTATTAATCATTTGAATTTTACTGCAATACATTTTCAGCCACACATTTTCATAACCACATGGAGCTTAGTGCAGTTGTTTGGTGTTATAGGCCATGTGTAGATGAAATAAGGGACATGTGTGCACGACACTTTAAAGCGGGTTAAATGCTTTTGCAATAGCTTTAATGATGTTGATGTTTGCAAGTGTCAGTGGCATATTGCACAGTAATTCCAGCCGCTGTAGCAAATTCAGCAGCGTAATGCACCTTGAATGACTTGGGGTGCAGCAAACTAAAACACCTCCGAGGAGTTTTAGTTTGTTGCCCTACAGCCGCAGAGTGAAGCACTGGGCTTCGTGCAGCTCAGGGGCTCTGCAGGAAGCTCATGCAGGCAGCCTGACAGCAGCCCGGGAAGGCAGGCTCCGCCCAAGAAAAAAAAAAAAAAGCAGTGAGCCTGATCTTTATTTTCCCCGCCCTGAAGCCTGCCTGCCTGCCTGAGCTGCACAGGGGTCCAGTGTTTCCCTCTGCGGCTGCAGTGTCCCCTGGGACCACCCGAGCCGGGTGCCGCCTGGAGGGGAGACAGCGCTGCCATGGAGGGAAGCACCTGCACCAACCCCTGCAGCTCAGGGACCACTCTGCCCACCAGCAGCCCCTCCCTGCCATCGGAGAGGCAGGTGAGTGCATGGGTATGTGCACGACACAGGCATTTACTTGGCCCTAAACTGAAGTGGTGTTTTCAAAAACCCACTGCTTCAATTTAGGGCCCCCACTTCATCTACACATGCCCTTAGTGTATTTTGCAAACTATCCATATGGGCCCCAATTGAGGGAAGCATACCTCATCCAGATAGCACCTTAATTACATACTTAGTTTTAATTCTGTGTTTACAGCCCATTGAAGTCAATGGAGCACGAGCATATGCCTACATTTAACCACAGGTTTTGCTGAACAGTGATGGAGTATTGAACCAACACCCACGCTTTATGGCAATAACACTGAATTGGAAGCCAAAGCTTTAATGTTTATGATCCGGGATCTGGGTTTTCCATTTCCCATGGAAAAACAGAGTAAAACACAGATTTTCTCCTTACCAGACTAAAATGTGGATTTCTCATTTTAGCAGAGAAACCTGCAGATTTTGCAGTGTTGCAGCCTGCAGGGGGCTGGGAGGGAGTGGGAGGAGGGCAGTCAGGCAGTGGGCACCATGTGCATGTATATACACATGGCCCCAAGCAGCTTGGAGAGCAGCTCCTGCAGATAAGTGTGTGTGTGGGGGTGGAGGGGCAGGGGGACTGAGGCCGCCACAGGGAGGGAGGGACAGTGTTGGGCAGGGCTGGGGCTAGGGCTGCTGCCTTGCCAGGCAGTGTGACGGGGTTGGGGCCCGGGGCTGCAATACATGGCCACAGGGCCCTGCCAGGGAGTGGGACAGGCTGTGGGTGTCCAGAGGCAGGGGGGTGGATCCCCACTACTGCACACAATCCTGGGGGGGGAGGGAGAGACCTGCATCTCCCAGATCTGTGCACGGGACAGAGGCGGGGATGGGCTGCGCACTGTGGGCTCGAGCTCCCACCCTGCTGCCCTCCCCCAGGGCCTTCGCAGCCTGACAGGTGTGACCCGGTGCTACAGGGCAGAGCGCAGCCACACAGGAAAGCTGGTTGCAGCTGCAACCTCCGTGTTTCCCTGGTGATGCATCCCCTACATGCGTGGGGGCAGCATGGGCAGCAGTGCAGGGTTGTGGCTCTCACTGCAGCCCCACGCAAAGGGGAGGCATTGCCAGGGAAGCGCAGAGCTCGCAGCTGCAAGCAGGTTTTCTGTGTGGCCCAGAACCCAGGTCACACCCACTGGACTGTGGAGGCCCCAGGGGAGAGCAGCAGGGCGGGAGCCCAGGCCTGCAGGATGTATCCGCCTCCACCCCTGCCCCATGCACAGATCTGGGGGGTGCAAATCCCCCCGCCCTCCAGGAGTGGGTGCTGCCCCCCCCCCCAAACCCACAGCAGGCAGCAGGGGCAGAGCCAGGCTCCATGCTCTGCTCTGTTGCAGCAGTTGCTGCCTTCTGTCAGGGGCAGGGAGCTGCAGACCCAGGTCTTGGCCCCATAGCCCTAGCAGCTGAGGGCCCCTCTGGCAGGTCTGGGGGGAGGCAGGGGGTGTGGGTTGGGGTGAGGAGCACTAGCAGGGCTGGTGGGCTTGTGGAGGGGGAGTGAGGGGCACCAGCAGGGTTAGGGCGACTGTGGTGGGGCTTTAATTTTAATCACAGATTTTGGGGTTTTATCAGAGAATTTGCAATTTTTTTATCTGGGAAAACCAGGATCCCTGTTTATAATTCCATTTTTCATTGTCATTCATAAATATCTTTTTCTTAGAAAATCAACTAGTATGCAAGTACACTTCCCAGTATGTGTATTAATAAATGATTTTGCACGGTCATCCCTTCCAACTGTAACTACCATTTTCCCATCTGCGCACTTCTTGCAATTATGTGTAAATCCCACGGGTTTTGACAACTGTGCTGTACTGTATTTATTTCACAAAGGTATATAATATACAGTTCATGTTTTACCTGCTCAGGGGCTGCAGTTGCCACTACAATCAGAAAAAAAAGAAAAGAAAAGGAATTAATTAGTTTACATAGAAATAATATGTCAAAACATGTCACTTTAATGCATACTGTTACTTTTTATGAATTCCAGGCCTTAAAACCAAAGACCTATACAGTTGTTAGCAGAATTAAACCCATGTTTTACAATTCTGAGTCTGAATCTGATGTCCCAATGGTATTAATAAGAAGCATCTTTGCTGCAATCAATGGCTTTACCCTGAAACCAGAATTTGGCACACTGTACCAAGCAATCCTGTCGCCTGCCTCTTTATATCCCTTGCAATTTTTAGCTCCAGAGCAGGTTCTTTTATTATTTTCCTAAAAGCTGTTAGAGCTACTAATAAACTCATGTATGTCTCCAAATTAAACAATTCTAGTTTTGCGGGTTTTGTTTTGAAGATGTTGCAAACTTTTAAAAAAATCTAGTCTTCTGAATTAGAGAACAAGGGAGGATAAAAGACTCACATTAAATATAGTAATAAACATGTGCAACTTCAGAATTTGGCCCAAGGAATCCCTGGGAATAAACAATACATACCAAATGCCAAAAGGTCCAAAATTGGCTGGTATAATCAGTATAGCTTCACCACTGTCAGTAGAGCTACAATGAATTACACCAGCTGTTAATCTGGCTGAGTAACTCATATGATAGGGGTGAATCTTCCTTCCTCCCTCTCTCCCTCCCTTCCGCCATCCCTCCCTTCCTTCCTTAATATAATATTGTTCCGTTCTGCTATGATAATGAATCAGACTGAATACCCCATATATCAAAATTGCCGTTTGAAATTAAAATATTATGGACTCAAAAACATCAGAACACTCCTCAGAATCATATTTTTGCCAGCCTGTATTCTGTTCACCAGTAGTGTGTTGGCAATGCATTCATTTTTGCACATGCTGCAGGCTTTCTGTATTTCTTTGCTTCTGCGTTCATATTAAGCATGTTAAGAGTAAGGTGCTTGTAGCCGCTAATGATTCTTAGAAGAATTTGCAGAAACCCATGCAAAGGCGAAGAAAAATTTACAGAAATTAACATTCAGAAAGGCCTTAGTGTAAGAAATAAAACAGTGAAGAGCCTTGTCATATTCCAGAGATGCCTAATAACTTTATAGTGCCAATGGCAGGTGGCTGTAGTCTAACTGCAGGGTGATGGTATAGTGATTCTTATAGTAGAACAAAAGTTTTCTGTTTCAATTATTCACAAAAACAAGTCCAAACTACTTTTTTTTCTCTCTGTGTAGATATTTTAGTGTCTGAAAGGAGCTTTTCAACAGCAAAACCTAAAAAGCCAACATCCTATGACATAATGCATCCAGTTACATGGAATGGTACATTATTAAGAAACAGCAATATAAAAATAGAATAGGCACTATACACAAACTATAGAAAAAGGTATCTAAAAAGAAACACATGCACAAAAATATAGAGAAACTAAGCTACAGTTCCAAGGTCCTTTTCCATTCTCACCTTCTTGCACAGCCACCTCAGGCTCACTTTTCTGTGAGAAGCTCAGTGCCTCCACTGGCTCTTCCTTTGCTGGGAGAGGTGGAGGAGAAGTACCTTTAGCAACAGGCTGAGTAATCTGGGTCTTGCCAATGACAGGTGGCTGTACTCTAACTGCAGGGTGATGATATAGCTTGTTTCTGTGAGAGCCAGAAACCGTATAACCCATTCCACCAGGGCAGATTTCCTTAAAAGCAGCTAGATGTGGGATGGGAAAATATTCCTTTTAGGTGTCTAAAAGTGCAATCGTTTGACACAGTGGAAAATAAACAAACACTGCTAACAAATCAAACCTGCTACTATACGAACATGTTCATAACAAAGTATTTTATATTTAGAGAAAAACACGGACTGCATGCTAATATTACTGAACATCTCTGAAAAAATACTTTAGGACTTAATTCAGCCCTCTGTAAGAGGATTTGACTCTGGTTCCTTCAGCTATGTTAAATACACCACCACATCCATTTTTTTATTAATCTAATTTGAACAATATATTATTTCTGAGTGAGAATGGTAGGACTCTTCCCCACAAATTGCCATGGTTTACACTTCATAAATAACATATTTACTATTTCTATAATTGCCTACTTGCAGTTACTAGATAATAAAGCAGTTTATTACCGCTGTAGTAGAGATATCATGCTAAAAATCTAGGTTCATAAGGTTAATTCATGAAATCTTAATTAACACACAAAAAATAACAAAGATTGTTCATTTGGTATTTTTAACAGCATTACTTGAAAGTGTGCTAAGACAGGATTGATATATAATCAGATCATTCATCAGAGATAAAAGCAGTTTAAAGCTAGGGGCCCCTGTTCTGACCCTGGGTGACACCCTAGGTCCTGTGGTTTGGGCCAACAGCAAATGAAGAAATATGCCTCTGTGATCAGTCTCCTCAAATACAACTGATTCCTATGCTATACTTGAAAGCTCAGCAGATCAAAAGTAGTCCAGTGAAAGCCTCATTAATACCTTTGCTCCAAAAACAGCTATGTTTATATGGCAGAATAGAATATTATCTTAGTTTTGGGGTTTTTTTACATTTTGAAAAGCTGTTATTTCTGTAATATTTCAGAAGACAATATTTTGTCCCTGTTATTTCCGCTTGAATCAGGACAATGGGTTCATTTTAAATTGAAATGAAGCTGCTTACATTTGTACATTTAAACTAGAGACAATACTGTAAGATGACGCAGATACGATGTATCTGGAGACCTTCTGGGGAACTCTTACTTGTAGAAATAATTTGCTATTTATTTATTTTTTAAATGGGTCAATTCTGATGTTGTCATTTATTTTTTTTTTTAAAAACCTGTCATAGTTTTCTTTAATTCATTATTTAATATTATACTTGTGTTAACAAATTTAGATTAACATGGCTAACTGCCTCTCTTTACTTATGTTTATATGGTGGGCAATATGTATAAGAAGAAAAGTAAGGGTCTTGCCCCTCCATGTGAGTGACATATTTCATCATGGTTTCTCAAGAACCATGTGAAGAAGCTCAGCTAGTGAAAAGCATCATAGGTTCAAGGAGGTGAAGATTTGCCCTGCATCTTAAAAAACTTACAGGTGGGGCAGGGGGACATTCTCACTGGAATTTCAGCACATCATTAAACTGTTTGGAGTCAGTAACTATAAAACCTTGCTCAATTTTTCATTTGAACTTGACCCTCCCAGATCTTTTGTACAGGGTGCACATGATCAGAGGAGGGAGGGACGGTTTCATTTTGATTTAAGTATTTTTTTGGTAAATGCTAATCTCTATTATAATCAAGCTTTATTTGACTTAACAAGGATTTAATAGACATGACAGGCCCAAGCTTAAGAGCCAGTTGCTGAGTTTCTAGTCAGTTGCAGGTACAATTTTGTGGGGATGAATGTTATCATTTAAAAATCTAGTTAACTGCCTGAAGTTGTATCAGGTAGCTTAATATCTATATTGCCTCACCTATGGGTCTAATTACTTAGAGGCACAAAATTGGAGGTCAGGTTAAATTTAGCTTCTTCAAAAAGGAGGCTTCTATATGTGTTTCTTACTTCTAAAATGGTCACGTACAGAATTGCTATTTAATTCCCTATTAGAGCATTAAAACAAGTGCCTGAAATGACAGTATGAAAAACTGGTCAAAGAAATTCCACAAATGTTGTACCTTGTTTTTGCAGTGAGTACAGACAGAATTTTAGTGGTGCAAAAATGCACTGCTAAATCCACCTTCCATTAAAGTTGATGCTAACATTCTCATTGATTTCAATGGGCTTGGGGATAAAGCTGGTTGGGAATTTTCTTCTGAAATATTTTCTTGTTGTTGAAAAATGGCAACGCTTAAAATTTTCACAGGACAGTCAGAAAAGATGTCTTGAATCCAGAGTGGAATTTCTGGTCACAGTTGAGAAGGAAAGAGAAAGCAAGACATCCATCCATGCTATAATAGCTTGTGGGTAGCTTGTGGGTTAAAGCACTCATGTGGGATATAGAAAACCTCTGGCAGAATGAGAACCTAACTTAGCATTTTGTGGGGGGTAACTGGCACAGGAGAATGGCAGGCTCAGCTACCTCACTGCCCTGCTAATTAGACTGCTGCATGGCTTAGGAGGCAGCCCACATGAAACAGGTCTTACTTAAGAGCACTGCAGCCAGGCACAGGAAGTTTACTATGTAGACATGACCAATGCCTCAAAAGCTCCTATCTTTTTGTCTGTACCTTTTACAGAAAAGGCAGCAAGTGCACTTTGGTTTAATGTAAACATAACCACATGACAGTGACAGTGTATGCTAAATTCCTCTTTATGTAACAGAAATTAAACATTTACAATTGCACACTTTGGGGTGAGACTATTTGCTAAAGCCTATCACGTCATAAGGAAAATTCCATCCTCATTATGAAAGCATATTTAATCAGGACAACAACAGAAGATACATTTAACTGTTCTACTAACATTTACAAAACCGGCATGAGTCCATAAGACCAAAAAAGAAATTGTTGGATGTGGGAAAAGATGTGTAACATATACAGAGTGTGGGCATGTGTATGTGTTTTCTGGGCACCTCTTACCTGTTCCTGGAAGGGGACATTTCTCACAGTGTGGGCCCCAGGCCTTGCCAACACTGCAACAGCAGAGCTGCTTGCTGAGCTGAACAGAGAGAGGGTGCATGCACTGCTTTCCTGCACTGACAAACCGGTAACAGGGCCCTTTCTCTTCAGAGACCAAAGGATTATCAGCTGCAGCAAAAAGGGAAGGAGGATGCTAGAGTTTACATGAGAAACACCACAGGAGTTCCACGACCAGCTAAAGATTGATATCGCTGTTCGGCAACATTTTAAAAAAATGCCTATGCCTCTCAATACTCTGGACACAAGGAGAACAACTTATTTGGCATCAAAGCATCTGAATTCAAACTAGCACTACACAAAAGATAAAACTGTATTTTAGAATACAAGCTGATGTCCAAACCAGAAGCTGCCATGCTTCAGCAGCGTAGAATTAGAGACAGCTCTCTTTCCCATGCATGAGCGCTGTAGCATAAGCTTAAAGCAGGTGAACAGGTATACAAAACTTTGACAGGCTACAGATAGTCATTACACGGTCTTGTAAGTCTGAGTGTTGTATGTAAACAGGACTGCAAAAGGACTACTTTGAGCATTAAGGGGCTTTTTCTTAACTGGACATGACAATTATATCTACTAGCGAATTGCCCATCAAGAATGATGGAGGGGACGGGGGAGGACAATGGGCGGGGATGGGGAGGGGGAAGCTTGTTAACCCTAACCTTCCCCCCCCATGCCGCTGCTGCCTCCCAGGAGTGGGGGAAGCTTGTCCTGCCATCCCCTCTGCCAGCACCTCACACCACCACCACCTCCAAGGAGCAGGGCCGGGGTGGGGTGGGGCCTCCTGCTCTGTCCCCTCTGTCATGGTGGCACTCCACCATGCTGCCGCCTCCTGTCTGTAATGCTCTTGGAGCACTCTGATTGGTTGTTTCAGTAACCTATTAGAGTGCTCCAAGAGAGTTACAGAGAGACAGATGGAGTAAGCCCTTTATTATATTAGAATGTTTCACCTTGCCACATTTAATACATTTTTAATGACTGATGGTTGGGTATTTCTAGGGAACAAAGATATTTTTCAGTTAAAACAGCTAAGGAAATGGAACCATTTCAGATAACCTCAGTTTGTTTCATGGCCATACTCTTTTTTCCTCTTCTCTTCCTTGTCCCCAACTTTCATATGATGTTATAGTCCACAGATTTAAAAATCTTTTGGTGCAAGAAAATCAGTAATGTCTTAACAGATTTTTGATCACTACATATACAAACGGCCTAGTGTGGAGGTGCTGGGAGGCTGATATTTATTCAACCTTATTATTTCCACAAAAACTACCTTATAGTTTTGGGTAAGATTTAGTTAAATCAAAAAAAAAGAGCAAAGAATTTCAGGAATGTGGACATTGATGTGAAAGCATATATAACAAAGGATTATAATGTAATTATTTCTATTTTCTTTTTGAAAATGGAAAAGGATCTTCAAAACTATTAAAAACTTGTTCAGTAGTTGGTCATCAACAGCCAGCAACAGAAAACAGTGATTTAAGAACTCAGAGTTGATATGCAATACAATAGCCAGGGCTACACTGGACATTCTAAAGCCACAACTCAACTAGAAAAAGTGAAGGTATGGAGGGTGAGTCTTTTATTTGTAATATATGTATATTTTCCACTAGTTTTTTACATGAGAAAGTTACTTTCTTTAATGTTTTATTTTCTAAAAGATATTATGATAGGTTTATGGCATCAGAAATACGAATCATGTAAAACCTAATTAAGAGGGGAAATCATATGCTCTCAGGTGCTTACGACATTTTCATTTTGTTAATACATATTTAACTAACATGACAGGAAATTCTTGGAATCAAAATGTTTTTGTTAAAGATTCAGCACATTTAATTAGAAACAAACATTTAATCACGTAATTACTTCAGTTGGTATTCACTGAACAACACTAAAATGACAATGCTTATGCAGTCCCACACTGCCATGCGTCTTTATACAGATTTATCGTATGGAAATGACATATAACTTTAACTTTCAGTAGTCCAAATAACTTAGGTTTCCTCTGTATCCAAAGTACTAAGTTTTTACCCATGTCAACCGTAGAAGAACAGAAAGAATAAAACTCATGAAACATGGTCCCAGTAATAGAAATTAAATAAACAGATAGTTTTAAGGATAACTACTGTAATACTTTTGCATTGTTGCATTTCTATTAGCTTTATTTCACAAAGCCCAGCCCCCATTCCCCACCCCCCAGATGTTACACGTGCCATGGGATATATGAGAGTTTCCCACAGCAAATGATAACATGCCATTCAATGAATTTCTCCTGAGATAAAATGGCCAATCCACCACGAAAAAAACAGGTCTGCAACAAAACAGTTTCTGTTTAAACAGCAACTTATTTGTCAAGTTGAGAGAAATGTAATGTTTAGCCAGGTAGTAAGCATCTGCATTTCAGATTATGT
>NW_005843100.1:114995-115779 GCF_000455745.1 Alligator sinensis
TTTTATATTGTATGTTATTTTTACAGATGTCTCTGTTTTCTTGGTTGTACCACAATACTTATGTCTAGTTCCAAACCCAGCTGGTCGGCATCTAAATTTGCTGTGATATCAGCAATGAATACTGTTAGATATACACACACACTTTGTCCCTGATAACATCAATGCAATCCCATTTACGCCTTTTCTCCTCCATCTCAAGATGGTAAGATGATCATGATACCATCAAAAGTGATGGTATCACAGTATGGGTACATATACCCAGAACTAAAGGTAGGAAGGTTGTAAGGCCTAAACTCTGTGATTCCAGCAATCAGTCTTGATATAACAGCTGACTAAGGGCCAGATCTGTATATACCAGAATTCTAATTCTAGCTGCTAGTATCATAATACTATCAGTTACTTCTCGTTGTTCCTTATTTTCTTATTCTTCTGTCCTAATCAGTATCATTCAGCTTTCAATTCAGTATGATGCTGTTTACCCTCTTGTCAAGACCCTAAATGGCAATGTTAACTGATGGATCTATGCAGCATTGTATTGGACGCCACTCCCAACTCAAGACATTGGCATTTATAATTAAAAAATGGGATGGAAAGAAGTCCTAAGAATTCAAGCTGTCAGACTAGATTATTTGAATAACTTTTTCCAGCTCTGCTACCCATAAATCTATGAGCATCTCTCCAAAAATAAGATTTCATTATATAATGAACTGGAAAGTTTTAGCCAAAAATACTGCTATGGTACTAGAAGCAGATGGCAGCTGCTCTAAATCATAGGGACAGAGAG
>NW_005843100.1:115810-169294 GCF_000455745.1 Alligator sinensis
GAGAGCCTTACAGTGAAGGAATGCCTTAAAATCTGACTTTATATGACCTCTGAAAATATTAATTCAAACTGATGGATACTTGCATAAGAAATCTTACAAGTATTCCACCCAAAAATTGTTAGATAAGTCAGGAAAATGACTAACTTGAAGGGTATGTCTACAGTGCAATCACAGAAGTGACTGAAGCACAGTACAAAGATACTCAAATAGCTTTACTCTAGCTAGTTTTATTCAAGAAGCAGGATACAATAGCCCACATGTGCTCAGTGCTGCCACAGTTAGACTGCAACCAGAACCCACGTTATCTAGTTTAAAGCTGGCTTTGATACCTGCACTATACTATGGTCACTTCCATGACTAATGTAGCAATACCTTATGTGCAATGGTATCCAACAATCAATGGTTAAACAAACATAGTGGGCATGTCCAGATGAGCAAACGCGTGCATCTTCCCAGGGACAAATAGCAGCAGCACATAGCAGCACTGCTACTTGTCCCTGGGAACACCCCTGCATGTGTGTTCTGGCATGTGGCAAGTTGCCTCAGGTGGGGTAGGGAAGGCTCGGGCCAGCAGCTGGGCTGGCCCCAACAGCCTTACCTGGAGTCCTGGGGACCTCCCAGGGTTCCAGTGGTGACAGAAGGGAGCCTGGCCAGCAGCTGGAGTATGGCTCCGGCTGGCCAGGCTCCAGTTGTGGGTGGTGCATGCTGCTGCCATGTGTGCCACCCTGTTTTCTAGTGCAGGTTTTTTTGACACTAGGATTTCCAGTGCAAATCAGCACTGCAGGGAATGCCTGCATGTGTAGCATGTGCAGCGCCATAGATGGGTCTGCGGTGCCACATACTGCAGGTATGCGCTGCCGCATACTGCAGGTATGCGCTCATCTGAACACGCCCAGTAAGTTTGTCCTACAACTGTTTTTTTCCCTTTCCAATTAGAATTCCTATGGGATCACTTCACACAAGTAATACATAGCCTGTGGGTTGCTGGTCTGAATGTCTGAGAGAAAAATACCATTTGGGAGAAACAAATTATGTGCTTGGTATTGTTGACCATGTACAATTTTATAGTATCATTTGTGGTATGTATTAAGTTATAGGATAAGCACCATTACTCCACCAACATGATTTAAACACTTTGATTATTTCATTTTCTAATTCTAAGATAAAGTGGTTGTGTGTCTTATGTTAAAAAGACATCAGAAATTTTTGTTTAAATTATTTAAATTCAGTTTTTTCTTAATTTCCTCTGTATGTGTCTTCTTACTTCAATGAAATGTAAGGTGACAGAAATATAAGATAAAATATTCTCTCCCTAGAAACTGAAACAACAAAGAGAAAGAATAAAGACTACTACCTACCATATGTTTCCTTATGCCACAAAACTTAATTCTGAACGTCCTTTGAAGAAATATTATGACTTACTTTTACAAGCAGATGTGGTAGAATCTATCTTTATTAAGGCTGATGACACTCTATTATAAGACCCTGCCTCCATTTATAACTTTGATAAGCTTCAAAAATTTATGCTGAAATTTTCCAGTCTCTTCTCTGCCCCAGTGCCTCAGGCTGATTTTTAGTTTAATGACAGCCAAAACATCCACTGGAGGCAAGGGAAAGATATGTTGTTTCTCCCAGATTAAAAAAATGTATAATCTTTTCTTTTAAAAGGTCCAGTATACTCATACGTGGACCTAAGGAGCTGAAATATATCAAAGGATGGGAGGTAGGATCTTTGTATCAATGATGATTGATACTGTTTTTGTTGATACAATAATTTTACTGTATCTGTCCAAATTTGCCCAACACGTGACCAAGTTAAAAGACTTTGGAAAAAAATGTAGGTTTTTTTGTGCATGATCGGAAAAGGCTGCTTAGATTTTAGAAAGCTCAAATTTCCAGAAGGTTTGGGCTGTCATGCTCATGCCCCAGCTTAAGCTAAGCAGGATTTCTTTACAATTGAATGGGGCTTTTAGGGGTGTTCCATGTACCTAAAATGAGGGAGGGGAAATTGAAAGGATAGAAGCAAGAATGAGTCCTTGTTGGGACTGTCTGGACAAATGCAGGGACAGGAAAAGGGAAGCTCTCAGTTACTACTATAAACAAACAATAATGATAAACATTATGATTATTACTGACTAAAAGGGATGCAGAATTATTACTGAGAGATACCAGATATCTGTACAGATCATTCTTAGTTCTGCACATGGTTTCACTGTGATTAGTTAGGGGTACACAAACACTGTGCATATATACATCTCAAAATATATATTGTGTACAATCTTTCTAATAAGAAGTGGCTGGCAGCTATTATTAACACACTAGACTGCAGGGATCTTCATGATCATGTCTCAACAACTCTGTTCTAACTAGCTATTACACTTTCCCTGCTTTTATTGGCTCCTGTACTCAATATTTTTGAGCTTTGTGAAAGTCAAAATGTTTAGACAGATTTCTGTTTCTCACTTCCTTTAGCTGGAAAATATCACCATAAGGTCAATGTTCAGTATTTCATTTTTTACGCTGCTATACTGGGACAGGGGGCAGAGTGGTTAAGGTATCTTGCTACACTTTTAGAGGCATGAGTGCTAGACTTGCTCTAGACTTATTCTGAAGGCTGCCTGGCTGTAAATGGGTACCTGGTCTATCAAAGGTGTGATGTGATGTTAGGCATGCTGCTGTCTTATATGCCTTAAACACATTATCCCAGTAGGTTGTTTGGCTCAGGTGAACCTTTGACGGTATGTTTGTGATCATATACATTATAGTTATTATTTATCTTAAATAACCTATAGCATATTTTAAGAAGTTCAGCTGCTGATTCTTCTTGTTCTGGTGTCTCCACTGCCCTCCTTCTTTTCAATCTCTTTTTCCCCGGCCCTCTGCTCACTCTCCCCTTCTAATGCTCAAGGTCAAAGCACGCATCATGTTTGTTTCCTTTTGCCTTTACCCTCTTCCCATCCTCAGCGAAGAAGAGACAGCATGCCATGTGATCATGCTGATCAGAACTTGACTACCATTAAAATAGCTACTTGACAGCTTCATTGTTCTATTTCTGCTGATTGCATAACAACTGGGAAGCATGTTACAGCCATTTGGCTTCTCTGTGGATCGGGAAAGGTGAATTTAATTCTTCCTGTTCCTCTGCTTAGTTTCCTGAAAGAAGCCAGATACTCAGGAAGTGGTAACATTTCCATTTTATATCCTTAACATGCATAAACACAGATTGTGGCTTCTTCTCTACTTCCTTCTGTATTCCAGTCTTTTTGGAACTTAAACATAAATGTGCTGTATGAACTTCCTGTCTCTTCCTTTAGCATGATCCTATTCATTGTAAATACATCCAGAATTGTACAGGCCCTTCACCTATGGGTGAATTTAATCTATAATGTAAATTAAGGTGGGAGACTGTCAAAGGATTTGTAATAAGAATGACTTTTAAATTATGGTATTTATTGTACTAGTTTGAAAATCTCCTGCTGTTTCATGTATTAAATGCATCCTGTGAATCTTCTGTTACATCATCACAATTCAAAATGGCAGCTTCTGATTTGATTATCTTACTATATTTAACAGAGGCTTTAAAAAAAATGAAAGCTCATGGTTCTTTGCAACAAAGTATTATTAGGATACCTTGAACCAAGAACAACTTGCTTGAAAATGTAATCTAATTCATTTTATGTTGCGAGAAACCCCCCACCCTGTGTTCAGTGATCACTGCTATTACTTACGTATGCATCTTGAAAGAGTAAGGTCTGGAACAAATCCCATTTTGCAAGTACATCTGTAGCTGCCCATCGTATTCAAGCACTCCCCATTAGGGCATACCCCTTGCAGCAGGCATTCATTAATGTCTGCAAGGAAACAAAAAAAATCATAATAGCAATAAATGAACATTAAAAAGTTCAGGCTTCATATAGGGATGAACTGTAAGACAGTTATTACTGTATTTACTCAAATCTAAGATGACCCTGAATTTAAGACGATCCCCCAATAATTAGATTCCATATATGGAACATTTATACATTTGTTATAGTCTTCCAAGTATAGAACCTAATTATTGGAGGGTTGTCTTGAATTTGTGCCTCTCTCCTCCCTGCTACAGCAGAGAAAGCAGCGGCTGGAGGAGTTGGGAGACTGCGGGGGTCAGGTGGCCCTCTTGCCCTCTGCCTCCCCAACTTCTTCCCTCTGCAGCTTTCCTACCTCCTTTGCCACCTGCACTCCACCCCAGCTCCCCACAATCTCTGCCTTTCCCTTCACTACTCCCCCATCACTGCCTCTTACCCACACCCCGCTTACTGTCAGACACTGCTCAGACTCTAGTCCATCCCCAGAAGCATAGCATGTGGAAGAGCAGGCCCTGACAACCACACAGTGTCAGCACTGGTGACTGACCAGGCAGGGAATGCTTCTGTATCAGTGCTGCAGATTAACCAGGCAGGAGATGGAGTTTCCATGTACTCCATGCCTGCAAGGGAAACAGCCTGAGTTGAAGCCAAGCAGCACCTGACAGTAAGGCAGGAAGAGGGGGCAAAGGAGGAGCAGAAGCTACAGAGGGCAAGCAGCTGCAGGGGCAGGAGGATTCTGCGAGTCTGAGTCTGGCCCCAATCTGGGCTCTGGGCCACAGTCAGAGCCACAGCAGCTGTCTGGTCAGGCCCCCATCCCCAGACACTTTGTATGTGAATCTAAGATGATGAGCTTTTCCCCCCCATGCTGATTGCCGGGGGAAGGGGGGATGACCTTGTCTTAGATTTGAGAACATGTCATGGTATTTGATATACTGGATTTGCGGCATTTGCAGATAAACGGCATTTGCATTCTTATTAGATTTTTTCTGAACATGTGAGTTTGCATCTTTGAAACATCACTAATAACAAAAATGCAATTATGTTCACACATTATATTTTTCAAGTACTCTGACTTTAAAAATGAATTTGTTTCAGCCAAGCAGCAATGTGCGACTGAACAGGGCAGCAGAGTCAAATCCAATCCAAAATTTATACAGTCATCTTTCCTGTTTATCACAATAATACTAGGTACCTCCTCTCTCCCTCCCATTGATTTACTCCATTTTTCTCTGTAAGCTTCTCTATCTGTCCTACTATTTTGTCCTATGTTGCTTAAAAGCAGCATGCCCACATTAGAGATCTGACCCTCTCCCTTCCATAGAAGTAAGATGTGTTTCAGGTTCTTCTTTCTCAGTTTCTTGATCTAAATTTTCTGAGATGAATGACTGCAGACCTAAGGTCACAAAGCAGCTCTCAAATTCCAGTAGATGGCAGGGGCTACAAGGCATGTTATTGACCCAGCTTCAGCTCAGTGAATTGTGGCAATTGCATTACATTAGGACTGGTAAGAAAGGGTCTAAAGAGAGGACATCAACAGAAAGACAAAGGAGTGATGTGAGCAAACAGGGTTTGTTGCCACAGTTTGAGCTAAGTCAGTGATTCTGAACTAGGAAGTCATGAGATCCTTTTAAGGGTGCCATGGAATATTAGCACTGTTAGGAAACACCTACACTGAATCATAAGATAAACCCAGAGATTTCAAACAGAAATCTCCAGTGTCAAAAACATTCTAACCTGCTGTGGTCTTTTCTGAGTTTTTAAAAAAAATGTGTTTCCAGTTGCACTACTTTTTTAAAATAAATTCATTTTTGAAATGTGGGGCTGCTAAATTCAGAAAGGTTATGGAGAGTATCTGGAGCCTAAAAAAGGTTGAGAATCTCTGGACTATGCCCTGTTTATCTGTTTGAAAGGAGAACAAGAACCTACTATGCCTATTCCGTGGAAAATTTCCAAATACTTTGGGATGAAAAGTTTCTTAAGTATTCTCCTCCTGAGACTGAAACAACACCTTCATATGGCTTTCCCTCTTCTCAAGAAGAGGAGTCAGTTAACTACTCCTTAGGACTCTGATTTTTTCCTCCCTCTTTGTAGAGGTTTTTTACTTTGGAAATCTCACTTCTGCATATCCACAGAAAAGTAAAGGAGACTCTGTGATTCTTGTCCCTGTTTCTCCTATGCCTTTGGATAGTCTCCTTAGGGGACTGTTTCTCCCTTACTGCAGCTTTTACTAGAGATGTCTGATAGTTGAGAGACAACGTAGTTCCTCTTTTTCCTGGGTTGGAAGAAGGGAGTAAGATTTTTGCCTTCATCAGACAGGGTACCTTACCAATTTTCTTCCCTTCCCTTTTGGCTTTCTCTTATTCTAAAATGAATTAGACAGGGTTCTCTTATTCTTCTGAGATGGAGTAGGATTTTGGCAAATACTTTGGTCTACAAGTTCTACCATTATTTTAGGGCGCAGCTAATATCTTTAAGAAAAACAGCCCTGGATAATCTAGAATTACAAGTGCCTGTTAACCATGTTCCATAGAGGCAGCTCTCATGATATCACCTATTTCAAGAATTCATGAGTTAGGGGTAGTAAATGATACATTCTGGAGAAATCCGTTTCTGGATTCCTTCAGATTTTAAGATATCCTTGATGAGGAAATTTGGACTGAGATTCTCATTTGTAGCGATATAACAGAATATAATGACTATCCCACACCTCAGCAAAACCGGGGAAGGGCTGACTGGAAACAAATAAACTGAGAAAAGTTACAATCCAGAAAACCTTCAGGGGGATCTTCAGCTGGGACCTCTTTGTCTTGCACAGCTATATCTTTCAACACCAGTCAAGAGATACTAATATAGTAATGAACTTGTTGTCTTTCGACATCCTATTTAAACAGAGTATTACTGATTTCTTCCAACATAATACATCAGGGAATAAGTAAAGATGTGGAGTTTAAGTAAGGACATATCAACAGGAAGAAAAATAAATTATTTTTGCAGTTTATAAACTAGCTTGCTTACTGCATTTCAAAACAGACCTTCTAATATGGATTTATCAAATACTCTTAAGATTTTAATGAAAAGAATTAATCCAATTTCTCTAATAACAATACTTGTTAATATAAAACACCTAACATTCCTCAGGTTCTTGGAACACCATGCAGCATAATAAAAGCAACAGAAAAAATTCAAATACTAAACAAGCTCATGCATTTGAACAAATATGATGGGTTGGAAAGGACAGAACAAAACTGTGACAATTATAAACAGGGAGTAGGGGTGTGCAAAGTGGGCAACATTCAATTCGGATTCAGATTCAGCCCGTTTCGGGGGGACAATTATTCAATTACCTGATTCAGATCACTGTCCTAATTCGATTTGGCTGAATCTGAAGATGTGATTCTGATTCAGAGAATCAGCAATTCAGCCATAGGCACAGATTTAAATGTTTTTTCTACATACCTCAAGGTACCAGGCACAGCTCGTGAATGCTGAGATAGGGTGCATGGAGCATCCCAAGGGAGCGTGGGGGGTGGTCCCTTGTGCGCTCAGCGGCAGACCCTCCCCCGTGTCCTCCTGGCTCAGCGACTGGCCTTGGGAGGACCCTGGGTGCCTCCCCCAGACCCAGGAGGCACCAGTCGTTGAGCCGGGGGGCGGGGCAAAGGGGACCCCCCCCGTGCTCCCATGGAACGCTCCATCCACCCCACCATCCCAGCGTTCACGAACTGTGCCTGGTACCTCGGGGTACATAGAGAAAACATATAAAGCTGTGTCTATGGCTGAATCATTGAATCTCTACAAATCTCTCCAAAATGATTCAGAGGCTTCCGATTTGAATTGGAGAGATTAATGGGTCTCCTGATTTGATTCACAATCGGAGATTCGGCTGCCGAATCTCCTCTGAATCAAATCAGTGGCCGAAGCTTTGCACAGCCCTAATAGGGAGCCAGGGATAGAAACCACAGATACTAGGGTGTTTTTTTTAAAGTGGGAAAAGATTAATTAAAACATATATGTGTTTATGACTCCTTAGTTATTTCCTTGGTATTCTAGTTCCAGATCAGAGAAGTGTGCAAGTAAGTCTTTCAACTAATCTCCAGGGTCAGAGCCCTCTGGCTCAGCTCTCTGGCCAAAGAGAAGGCAGCAGGCCAAACCTTCTACTGTTCTCCTACCCCTAGTATTCTCTAGTCCTCCCTTTCTGGCTCTCCAGCATGAGATAGCAAACCAGCCTTTCACCTGTGTTCTCTGACCTATGACCCAATGATCTAAAGGTTCAAGATGACATATCAGGCAGGTTCAGGATAACATTCTTGAATATAACAGGCTCTCCTATTGAAAAGTGCCAGCGATCCATTTTATCTCTTACCGGTATGAAGCACTGAGAGAGAGGAAATAGGATAACAGGAGCTCAAGACAGTGAGCCAAACTTCTGCTCCATTTTGAACAAGAGGTAAGCAATGAAAAAGCTTAACAGAGGTAGAATTACAGTAACTGAGTCTTATATTGCTGCTGCTGTAAAGTTAAGGGACCGCTATAGATCATGCCTGTGGAAAATGAAAAAAAGGATGCACTTCTGAACCACATGTGATACATGGGATTTCATGTAAAGGGCACGGGATAAAATTATCACCATAAATCTAAAGCTAACACTTCCTTTAAACCAATGCCTATAACCATTGGTTGCACCTTGGGATTGACAGAATGTTTCCTAGATACTACACTAGTGGTTCTTAAACTTTTTAGATTCAAGGCCCTCCTTCAAGACAGCCACTGAAAAATGCCTGCTCCTAGTGTTCACTCATTTCTTGACTATGGAAAAATTACAGAGCAATTCTTCTGTTACAAAGAACTCAGGAAGATCACTACAGGTCAGAATGGTTTTGACACTATGGATTCCTATTTCAAACACCTACACATGGATTCCTATTTGAATAAATATTTCAAATTGGAATCCAGGTGTAGGTGTTTCTGCATGTAACAGTGCTAATATTACATGGCACCCCAGAGCACCCTTAAAAGAATGTCATGGCACCCAGGGTGATGCAGGACCTGGTTGAGAATCATCATGCTGTGCTATAAACCTGGGACAATCCATGTTGTCCCTGACTAAGTACCAACCCCTTTGGGAAGGCATGGGTTAACCTCAGAAATGGACTCTGCTCTCAAAAATGAAGCAATATGTGTGTCTGAGTAGAGGCAAGCCTTTAATCAGTATCAGGGGTGCTTGTAGGAAGAGCTCCAAAAGACTTTGCAACATGTTCTCTAGCAGGAAGAACTAAGGAAAAAACAAAGGAGTGGGTGAGAGAGAAAATACTATCTGAAATGTAAATTTAAAATACATATGCTTACAGGACAGACATTAAACCTACCGTCATTCATTAGGCATCTGACTAGACCTACATGTACACCATGAGTTAAATACCTTAAATGTGCATATGCTAATGTGAGAAGTACGGCTGACAAACTATTAAAAAATTAATCACAATTAATTGTGAGATTAAAAAAAAGTCGCAATTAATCACAATTTTAATTGCACAGTTAAACAATAGTCCTCACTCCCCCGCCCCCCAACAGCCCAGGGCCTGTGCATCCTGCAGCTCCTCCCCGCCACCACCAACAATACACAGCCCCAGCCCTGGACTCTGCCCTGTGCCCACTCCAGACTCACCCCAGCTGGAGCAGACCAGCTGGAATCTGTGCAAACAGCCCCAACCCTGGCTCACCTCCAAACTCATCTGCCCATGCTGAGCAGTGGCAGTGGCTGGGCAGAAACTGCTGCTCAGTGTGAAGGAAAAGCATCCCTCTCCCTCACTGCTGCTGGACCCCTCTTGCTACAGCTGCCTGAGAGCCCACGTTCAGGCTGCCCTGTGACTCATCTGCACTGCCACGCTGCCCCACTGGATGGCCCAGAGGCAGCAGTGATGGCAGTAGAGAGGAGCTGCAGGGCAGGCCAGGTGCAGGCTCTGGGCAGCTGCAGCAAGAAGGACCTGGCAGTAGCAAAGAAGAGGGACCACTTTTCCCCTGTGCCGAGTAGCAGCTTCTGCCTGGCTGCTGCTGCTGCTCAGCATGGGCGGGTGAGTCTGAAGCAGACGCAGAGCGGGCTGGGGTTGGGGCTCTGTGCACAGGTCCCAATGAACTGGAGCTGGTCTACTCCATTGGTCAAAACAATGTGCATGATTAAGGCGATTTATTTGTTTTCACGTTAATCACGTAAGTTAACTGTGATTAACTGACAGCCCTAGCAAGATGCATGGGGAATAAACAGGAAGAAGTGGAGATGCTAATAAAAATCACAGAATTATGATTTCACTGGAATTATAGAAACATAGTAAGATAAGTCCACGTGACTGAAGTACTGCCATGGGTGGGTAAAGCTTGTTCAGGAAGGATAGGTAGGGGGAAAAAAGGAGGTGTTGACCTATGTGTGAAGCTGCCAAATCAATTCGGGATAGTGATTTGAATCAACGAATTGAATCACTGTCCCCCAAATCGGCCAAATCTGAATCTGAAGTGACTACTACCCGCTTCGCGCAGGCCTAATAACTGGCTGGTTCATTGTGCTCAACAAGTAGTCATCCTTGTCTCAATGTCTAGTTGGGAGAAAGTATCAAGTGGGATTCTCCAGGGGTCTGTCCTCGTTTTGGTATAGTGTAAAATCTTCATTAATGGTTTGGACCATGGGACTGAGCGCATGCTTAGCAAATTTGCAAATAACACCAAGTTGGTTAGAACTGTGGACACACAAAGATAGGGCTAGGATTCCGAATAACCTGGAAAGACTGGAAAAACTGTACACTAACAGTCAGATGAGATTCAGCAAAGACAAGTACAAAGTCCTGCACATGGGATAGAATAATTAAATCAAAGGAAGTGATTCATACACTCTCTTCAGCACCAGTGGGGCCTCACTTGGAATGCTGTGTCCAGTTTCAGGCCTCACACTTTGGAGATTGGACAGATTGGGAAGAGTCTAGCAGAGAGTGACAACAATGCTAAGAGACCTGGGAAGCATGACTTACGAAGAAAGGTTGAAAGAGTTAGGGTTAGTTAGTCTAGAGAAGACATAACGGTCTTCAAATACCTGAAGGGTGATTACAAAGAGGATGGAAAGAGACTTTTTTCTGCAGCTGTAGGGGACAAGATAAAGAGCAAAGGCCTCAACCTGCAGCAGAGGAAATTTAGGTTGAAGATTAGGAGGAACTTTCTAACTGTGAGGGTGGCCAAACATTGGAACAGGCTACCTAGAGAAGTTGTATACTATCTATCCCCGGATATTTCCATAGCAGCTTAGACAGATCCTTGGCTGGGATGGTTTAGTCAAATATAAGCCTGTCTTGATCAGGGGGCTGGACTCCTTAAGAGGTCCCTTCCAGCCCTACCTTCCTATGATCCTACAGTAATACTACATATCATCATTTTACTATTCAGCCAAATGCTAAAACACTTCCACACTAGGATCACCACTATTAACAGTATAATTCGCTCAAGATAAAATCTGAAAAATCAAAGTATACTAAAACTGAAAAATCGAAGTATACTAAAAATGTACCTTTCATAGCACAGATTTATAGTACAGTCAATATTTATACTAAATTCCTCATTAATCTTCACTAATAAATAAACCCAAATCATATGAAGCTTTATATATGGAGGGTCAAGTGAAGAGCTTTTTCTCTGAACACCTTGTATGGATGGCACGGACCAATTACCTGCAGAAATTCCAGATAATAAAACTTAGGGTGGAAACAGATGTTGCCTTTGTGCTGCCATAAAAATTTTTATGGTGGCCCTAAGTGAAAGCAAATAGATGTCCATACCTTTTGTTGCAACACAAATGCCCAAAATTGTGGCTGCAGAAGATGTTAATAATTTGTGCTGCTTTACTGTGGTGGACATCTATTTGCTGTCTGATAGAAGAGTCCAGGCAGGCTGGAGCTTCTCACTCTCTTCATAGAATCACAGGAATTTAGGGTTGGAAGGGACCTCAGGAATTCATCTAGTCTGACCACTGCTGAAAGCAGGACCATCCTCAACTATATCATCTCTGGAAAAGGGCTGGGAAGCTTGAGAGGCCTGATTCTGCATGCCCTAGGAATTTCTGTGCAGGATTGGACCCTTCCAGCTGTAGGAGAGCCTGCCTAGCTTTCCTTGCTTACCAAGACATGCTCTCAGGATTTCCAGGAGTACTTGTATAAGCAGAGAAAGTCGGGTTTCCCTGCTTACCCAGACACGCCCTGGAGATCCCAGGGACATATCTGGGCACATCTCAGTAAGCATGGAAAGCTGGCAGGCTCTCCCAGGGCTGGTAGGGCCTGATCCTACATGGGAACTCCTGGGGCATACAGCACTTGACCCCTCATGCCTCAGGAAAACAGCTTGTCTGTTGTTCTGCAGCATCAACAGGTAGGACAACAGGCAACATGTTTTTTATTGAATTAAGCAGATCAGCTGTGCCAGGACATGTCCCAACACAGCTAATCTTCCTGATTTAGTGATGTCTATTTCCAGCCTTAGTGATTTGTGCTCACCTTGTCCACCACTATTTATCTAACAAACTTGTAGGTAATATGATTAAAATAGGCTGTCTTTACAAAAAAAACCCCTAGTCTACAACAACTTTCCGTAGATTTCATAGGCCTAAAAGTATAAGACTATTCTTAGACTAATGTGCTTTTAGAAAATACAATGTGCTAGTCACTCACTTTGCCACTGAATTTCTTGGAAAAAACAGACTGAAATAAAGAGGCATTTTCCTTCTGAATGTTTTCCCACTTACATGAAGGTATGACTTTAAGACAATGAAGCTACTTCAATGTTTAAATATATTATTTAAATAAAAAAGTGTAGGAAATAGATAGAGTGACAAGTTGATATTAGCTTAGACAGAAATATAGGTACCATAGCTTTAAATGTGAATGTTAAATTAAGTGTTTCCTATGTATAATAAAAATATACTGTGGAATTTTACTAATACTACTAATAAACACTTATAGACTACTGTCATCTTCAAGGTGCTTTACATCCATTAACTAATGAATCACTAGAGGTAAAGAAATATTGAAAAAAAATCACCAAATATTGGCTTGAATTTAAAAATGAATTGCCATTTGCTGTATGTGCACTTTTTTCTTCTGACTTTCCATGAATATTCAAGCAAACAAGTTTTATTGATCTTAATGCTTATAACAGTGAATTTTAAGCTTTCATAGTCAAATATCTGAACTGAAAACAGACGCAGAATGAGGACAATATTATGAAAGCTTCTTGCCAGAATCTAGGTACATAAACGGTTAAAAGAATCAGACAATGAACCGATCATACTTCTGAAGTCATGATTACATACAGGCAAACAAAATTATTTGATGTGAAAGTGGCAATATAAAATGAAATGTTAGTCGTCTAACTGCAGCAAGAAATTCTTACAGTAACCTGATCTTTCTAGGAATTGATTCACAGAAGAATTGTATATTCCCAGAAAAAAGATTTAATATTCTAAAATGTCCCGTTCCTTGTTTGCTATCTTTTTTTTTTTAACACCTTCCTTTCCCTGAGAGATTCTGAGTCCCTGTAGCTTCTTCAGGCTCTCTTTGTTCTGACTTCAGACTAACACAGCTAAGCACCTCTCTTTGTATATACCATATTTTATCACATACAACATGCCTCAGAATATAATTCACACTGGGCACATCTACATATGCTATTAATGCTATAAAGGCTTACTGTGCAATAAAATATTGTGCAGTAAGCCTTCTTTGGGATCATGTCCACATGTGCTCCCTGTTGGGAATAAATCTGCTCCCAATGGGAGCAGCATGGTACAGGGCTGCTACTACTCTGCTCTGACCCTCTGCAGCATCCAGAGGGAGCACCAGGCTCCTCCCTGAGGTGCTAGTCTGGGAGCTGGCAGGGAGCATAGGGGCTGGTCCTGATGCACATGAGGACAGGAAAGGTCTGCCGGCTACAACCACAGCTCTCTCACATGGGGACAAGCCCTGTGCCCAGCAGGGCTTCCCCGTGCAGCTGGGGGCTGTCTGGGAGCTGTCCCACTTTTGGGGCACCTCTCAGCCAGCCGCCAGCTGGGCAGGGAAATCCTCAAGCAGCCAGAGGCTGGCCAGGAGCCATCCTGCTTCTGGGGCAGTTCCAACCAGCCTTCAGCTGCGCAGGGAAGCAGAGAGTTCCCCAGTCCTGGCACTGCTTGGCTCTTGGCTCCTGGGAGGAGGGAGCCAAGCAGCACCAGGACAGGGGTGGGGAGCAGAAAACTACCCCAAGCTGCTCGGCTCCCGGCTCCTAACCAGGGGAGTTCCCTGTACCCTGTGGCCCTCTGGTGTTGGAGCTGACCAGGAGCAATATTGTGCAGTATCTATTGAGCAGTTAGTTTACTACCTGTATTTACAGATAGTAGCTAACTGCACAGTAGACAAATTTACCACACAGTAAATGGTGAACACGTGTAGACAGTGACGCTTCTTTGATTAAAACCCCCCAAATCCACAGTTTTCTGCAATTGAAATGAAACACCACCATATATATAGGTACCATTTGAACATCATGTTTTACTGATATATTTTACAATTTGGAAGCCTACCAGTGCCTCAGTCATTATAATAAAATAAATTCTAAATATCTATATATTTCGGTGTTTGATTTTGGTTTTTTTTATCATCAAAAATCAGAGCTCCCCCTGCCCCCTTCATTCACAAGGACACAGGTCCAGCTGCAGCTGTTGCCCCAACTGCTTTGTGGCACTGAACAGCTCTGATATGCTGTTTCCCCTCGCTCCCAAACCATAGCTTCCTCCACCATGCTGGTGGCCCCTGGCCCTGCCAGTGCCCCTCACTTCTGACCTGCAGACCTCCATCCCCACCACTACCCCTGATTCCTGACCCACAGCCCCTCATCCCCGCTGGTGCCACTCATTCCTGACCTGCAGCCCTCTGGCCCTGCCGGTGCCCCTCACTCTCAACCCCTACCCCTCCACCCCAGGCCCCCAGTGTGTGGGGAACCTGGTAGGTGTGTGGGGCAGCAGAGAGTGTGATGTGGGGCAAGACAGGAGTGTGTAGGGCAGAGGGGGGTGCCTGACCATAAGTGATGCCATAGGCCAGGGGTTTTCAACCTTTTTAAACTAGTGTACCCCTTCTAGTGTACCCATGCACTTGCAGGCACCAGCCACTGCCACCCACCTCCCTGCATCACCGCACACTGCTTTTCCATTGCTGGTCACATGTGCGGCTCCATGGACTGTTAACGGCCGGCATGCGATTGTGACTGGCTGAGGAAAAGTGATGCGCGGCATGGTTGGAGCTATCATGTGTGAGGCCGCCCCCCCTGCATCCAGCCGGCAGCGCCTATGCAGCTTGCAGAGGGGCGCCATTGCCCTCAACCTGGCCCCCAGGCCCTGCTCCTGGGAGGCGGCAGCCTGGGGTGGTGGGTGATGGAGGTGGCCGCCACATGTTAGCCCCACCGCCCCATGTCCGTCTGCAGAGGGGCGCCTCCTCACCCTTGACTATTGGCCAAGGACAGCGTCTTGGCAGCCAATCAAGAGAGCAAGCTGGGGTGGGGGGGTGGGAGGTGCTGTGGTGTGCCACATGGGGCCAGTGCCGGTGCCCCTCCCCTGGGTAAGAGCTGTGTGTACCCCCTGTGACCTTTCCAAGTACCCCTAGGGGTACACATACCCCCAGCTGACAACCCCTGACATAGGCAATGCATCAGGCGTGAATTGGGGGGTACATGCCCCCCAGATTTCTGCACCCAGAGCAGACATAGTGTTGCAGCTTGGCTGGACTGGCACCAGGCAGGAGCTGCTTCTGTGGCCCAGTGGGCAGGACCCACTGTCAAAGGGTGGAGCAGGGTGGTGAGACTCATTGCTGCCGCTGCCAGGACTTCCATGCCAGTTGTGCCACCAGTAGCCCAAAGAGTAAAGGACTGGAGGGGCCACACTGCTCTCACCTCCTCCTGTCATCAGCCGCTCGCACACCAGGCTGCAGCTCTACCCCACCACCATGGCCCAGCTGCTGCCACTCCCCTCAGGACACCCATGCTCCCCCGCACCCCACCTCCCCTCTGGGGTAAAGCCACAGCTTGAGAGAAGTGGCAGAGGTGGTATAACCGAGCTATGGTGGCAGGGCAGAGCTGCAGTCTGGTGCAGGTGTAGCTGGAGTCAGGAGGAGGTGAGGGCAGTGCAGTCCCGACCTGGTCCATTACTCCTTGCACTGCTGGCAGCACAGCTGGCACAGGGGTACCAGTGGCAGCAGTGACCAGTCTCACCACCCTGCTGCACCCTCCCATGCTGGGTCCCTCCGACTGGGCTCCAGAGGAGGCTCCTGTGCTGTGCCAGCCCAGCCAGGCTGCAGGCCTATGCCCACCATGGGCACACAAATCTGGTGGGGCACATGCCCCCTCCATTCCCTCCGGACATGTCGCCTATGCCCCCTCTGCTCTCCTGACACATAGCCTATGCACCCTGCCCATAGACTTACTCTGTTGGGAGCTGCATGAACTGCTCTCTACCATGCTGCCTGGCTGCCACGTGCATGTGTGCACATGCATATGGTGCCCCCTGCTTGATCACCCTCCTGCCCCCTGCCCCCAGCCCCAAGCAGCCTCTTGGCTAGCTGGAACTCTGCCAACCTGCAAAGGGAAATCTGTGGATTTCTACGTTTTTCTCATTTCAAGGAGAAGATCCGTGTTTTTCCATAACAAACAGAAAACCCTGATCCCTGGTTATGATTTATTTGGTCAGCTCACTTATTCATCCTCTAAAGTATGAATTTTGGGGGCTAATGTTAAACATAATTAGAAAAAATGTTTTTAAAAATAAATAAGAAACTTGGTAATTTAGATATAGAAAAATGTGAGCTGTTGGCCAAATTCTGCTCTTAGTTATTCCAAGTTTAAATTCAAAGTGATTTCAATTAATCCAATTCAAACTGTCCTGTCACCACTGTACATTTGTTCTGTGGGTATATAAAACTATAAAGCAGGAAATTTTCTGCATTTTCATATGGCATGCCAAAATCAAAAAGTGGTTGGCTCTGGAAAGAAGGTTGCTTGGCCAGCATCTGCTGGAATCCAATTGTCTTGGACTACTTCAACGGCCTTTTACGTAAGTTAAAGTAGCTATTGGAGTTATACCAGCTCGTGCTGTATACAATTCTAGTTTCCTACTGTGTCCAAAATCTAGAGAGCACAAATTATCACAGAACCACCTTCGCTCTTTCTTAGCCACTTTCATTAGGCTATACTAATTTCAGCTCCATCACAGGCCAGAACGAGAGCCACTGACTGCAATGGAATGGCTTTAGGTTTATTACAGTGTAACACACATCAGAATTTAGCTTATTATTTTTCCTTCTCCCCTGATTGCAAAGTATCCTAAACAGTAATGACCAGGGATCCTGGTTTTCTCTGATTGAAATAAAATCCCCAATTTTTGGTTTAAAGAAAGTAACCCCAAATCCACATTTTTCCATGATTAAAATGAAACACCACTAATATATATATATATATTAGTGGTGTTTCATTTTAATCATGGAAAAATGTGGATTTGGGGTTACTTTCTTTAAACCAAAAATTGGGGATTTTATTTCAATCAGAGAAAACCAGGGTGCCTGGTAATGACCAGTTCTAGGGAAAATTTCTGTCCATATTAAAATTACATATGCACCTGTATATGCGTACACCAAAAAGTATATGCTTTGCTTTGTTACTGTAAAACAGGTTGAGTGTTTTACCTTACATGTCATAAAGATACTGTGCTTCTAATTTACCCACAAAATGCAGCATTTTTACCTTAATAGCTCAGGCAGAAACCTTTGAAAACCCAGCACAACCTAACAGTTATCAAAACTATGTACTGCAATTAGAAATTGAAGGTGCCTGAAAACTAACCTCTGGGCTGATCCTAGTGCCCACAACATCCTCTTTGTACAACTCTCCAGCAAGCCCAAATGACCATGAAGCACTGCTCTGCTATGGATCTGATCCCTGAGCAACCTAAAGCTGTCATAACCAACTCCATACCTTATCTCCTCTGTAGACCCAAAGAAACAGGAGTATAAGGGGAGAGGAACATGGGTGAAGCACCTCCATGTTTCTGCTATCCCAGCTGTCGCAATGCTTCCTTAGGGGCAACTATCAGCTATCTAGGCCCAAGTCTGGGGAACATTCTCTCCCCTCTACAATGCAACTTGTTTAAAAACATGCATCAAAACCACTGCCTTTAGGTCCATATTTGGTCACAAACACAAGTTGGAATTTGAAACATCTTTAAAATTAAATCTGCTTCTTCATCCCTGTGCTTAATGCAATGTAATGTATGCTTATCAAATCAACACTGCTTGGCACATTGACCAGTCCTCAAAACAAAAAAAATTGTAGAGCTAAAAGTGAATAAATGTTTGTTAATGTAATCAGGTCAAAGCTGCAGCCTTATGACAGTATGCAATTTAAATCTGCTGTATTCATTTTTAAAGAAAACATTTTAACTCAAGATAAAGAATCAGAAGAGCTCAACAGAAACAGACAAAGGTCATTAAAGGTATTTTGAACAAAATAATTCCAAACAAAAATTAATCCTTTAATACAGTGTTGAGGGATTTTATTTTTCTGAAAGATACCACTAGTACCAGCCATTTAAAAATAAAAGTAAATTTCTTTCTGGAAGTAGCAGTTATAAATTTGTTGACACAAGTATGTCAACACTGAAAGCTATACATTTCAGAAATATTAATAATGTCATTAGACTTCTTTATTTATATTGTTATCAAAACTATTTTCCCAGAATTTTCTTAAGTTTTAGTAGAAAAAAATCTGGCAGATACTTCAGTAATGAACACTGTGAAATGATCTAACAGAGGGCTGTCCATCTTCCAAGCTGTTGCGAGCCACACACTGCGGGGGATGCGTGCCCTGGGGACCACCCCCTTGGCCTCTTCCCCTCACCATGCTCTGACCTAGCTTCCCCCCAACCATGCGCACAACCCAGCTCCTCCCACCTCGCCATATGTGCAGCCTAACTCTGTCCTTGCCACATGCACAGCCCATGGTGCCCCTCCCTATACACACAGCCTCCTCTCCCAGCCCCAAAACACCATGGAGGCAGTCTGCCCCATATTGTGGGCAGCCCCCTTCCTCCTGGCCACATGTGCGGGACCCCTGCCCACCCCATTCCAGCCATGCACATCACATAGGCATCCCACCTGTAGCACACAGAATGGGCAGTCTGGCTCCCTCCTTTGCAGAGCCTGGCACTGTCCTCTGCAAAATAAATAGCATGGTCACCCCAGCACCTTCTGTCTGCACCATGCTGTCCCTGGAACAGGACAAGAATCAAAAGCCAGAGGGAGGCAGAGTCCAGAGACCCCAGCTGCTGCAAGAGCAATGAGTGGAGTGGTGGTTGTATCACAGGCAGCCTGAAGGCTTTTAGTTGGACAGCCCTAATCTAACATTATTCTTAGTGTTGCAACATTACTCTCTGTTTTATAAGAGGCTTCATATTCTATTTTATGTATTATGTAAGTGATTTATGATAAGAATGTTAAGAAATTCCTCCACAGAAGGCAATGGAAAGTTTAGATTTTCAAGTTTATGCTGTACACATGCGTTTCATTACATCAACTGTAAATCTTAAAGTATAATGCTTCTTTTGCTCCATATTCTGGAACATAAGAGTTCATAATACTACTGGGAAAGATTTCTAGGAATTAGGAGGACTGTTTAAGTAGTTGACACCATGGAAGAAAGGTCTCATTTTTAGATTAAAGGTGGAACATGTTAACAGGACTCATAGATGAAGGATGATTTGAATTAGTCTCTAAAGCTGTCATAGAAGAAAGTTAATAGAATCTCAAATCCTGAAATTTCTTTTGGAAAGAAGGCAGTCATCTTTACAAAGATGAACCTTGCCTGCATAGGGCAGATTTTTCTACCTGAATTAAAATGGAGTTTTTCCAAGTTTAGGAACAAAGTAGTTCCTGAGTAAGCCAACCATGTAAGCAAGCCCTGAATTTGAAGTAGAAGTAAATCTCTTTGTCATCAGTAAGATCTAGGTACAGGCTTAAATGCTTTGCTGAAATGGAGCCTAAATTGTAAGCAAGCCCTGAATTTGAAGTAGAAGTAAATCTCTTTGTCATCAGTAAGATCTAGGTACAGGCTTAAATGCTTTGCTGAAATTGAGCCTAAATTTCTTGTCATAAGATGGTCAGCATAATAGACATACCCTCATAAATATCTAGCTATACAAAAGAGGACCTCTTGTTTCTCATGGTACCCAAGGCTCATCACATGATTGGTCTTTGATTTAGAATTTCACTACCAAATTTGATAAGCTCACAATTCTTAAGGTTAACTTGACTAGGGAATAAGTTCTCTTTCCCAAGTTATTGATTTTTCATTTTTTCCTCACCAAGTAGCTGTCAAGAAGTTCTCCCTCCTTTGGTCTTTATCATGTTGCAGCTGAGACGACAAACCACTGAATGGATGTAAGGAAATATATTTAAATTTCTTTAGTAAAGAGATTTAACTAAGGACCAAGTAAAATGGGCCAGATACTGATAGTAAATTCTAATAAGCCTTTACTTATTGAAGGTGACTTTTTTTTCTTTTAATGATGGGACTCCAAAAATTCAAATAATCTATGAGTTTTGTCTTGGACAGAAAATGCTTCAAAGCAAAGTCTGTGTCATTCTAGGTCATAATTTCTGAAAGTGCTGAAAGTCATTTAGTAAAACATACACGGCACAGAAATAGTCTGCATTAAAGACCCAGGCTGACAGTTCAGTTGACCGCACAGACCTTTTAGGAACTAAGTGGAACATTCCATTCCATTCTTTTCAATTGCTCTCTCTGAAATTTTTCTCTGTAGCCTGTGACTAAAGAGGCCAAATGGATGACGGAGAATAAAAAGCAAATGTGCAAAGCCTTATGGAGTATCAGCCTAGGTACCAAGAAGGCTCTTAGAAATGTTTGATCTAGAAAGGGAACTCAGAAACAGAAAGCCTAGTTGTGAGCATTGTATATCCAACAACCCACACTGTCTATCCTGTTTAAGTTCCTGAAAATCCATTAGTGATTCTACTTCTGTAATAAACTCTATATTTACCCTTAAGAATGAGTCACAAAAGCCAGCAAGGAAAGGGAGGACCCACATACTTTTGGTATTAACAGTTTTTGAGAGACGTGAACAGAGTAGAATAGGGATTACACTAAATTTACCTGCATGCCTAATAGGTGGCAGAGAACCTGGCCCCTGGTGTTCTACTAAAAGCCCTAGATGCTGGAATTAAGAGACTGTGTATGTGAGAACTCCCCCCCCCACACCTCTCTCCACTTTGTTTTGAGTTTTTATGGGTGCTAGAAAAAGCTTGAAAACATGAAACAAATGCACCTTAAAGATATCCTATTATGCAATGACTGCAGAAACCAGCAATCAAATAAAATAAACCAAAAAATAATATTCAAAGTAGTTGTGTGTTGTTGAACACACCTCATGGATTCTGGGAGCTATCACATGATTTATGTCTGACTTAGAGTTTCACTCTGACAGAAAAGCTGGTGACTTCATGCTCTTCTATTTCTTTCCTTTCCAGGCTGCTGAAAAAACACCCACTGTCTCTAGATTGGCTAGTCTATAAAGAGGAAAGATCTTCAGATGCAAGAAGCTTGGAACAAACAAGCTTTGACTACCCATCCAAAGCCTTCAATCTAAACAAGAAAGAATGAAAGTCCAGGGAAGTATGTTCTCAGTACCTCCTCTGTAAGTTTCTTTCTTGTATCACACACTAGGAGAACATGAGTACAAATAAAGCACCTCTGAAAAATCTCCTTCCCTAAACTGTATAGGGAACCTGGCATTCTAAAATGTCTAAACTAATATAAATGTCTACACAGAAAGGAGGCCTTATAAAGATTAGTATTTTTTCATGATCAGCAATGAAGGATGGATACTAGGTGCAAGAAAAACCTAAATCAGAAAGGATGGATTAGAATATATATCAATTTGAATCTAGGACTGGGCCCCAAATAGCAGATGCAGCTAAGAACAGTCTACACTAAAATGGAATCCCCTAACTGGCAAATGAAAATAAACATAGGATCATGGGAAAGTAGGGCTGGAAAGGACCTCATGAGATCATCTAGTTCAGCCCCCTGCTCAAGGCAGGATCACCCCTAAACTAAACCATCCCAGTCAACTGTCTGTGTAACCTTCTCTTGAACATTTCCAGGGATGGTGAGCTGCAGTGTTGCCATATCCTTGTGGCAATGGGATTCAGAAGCACCAGGTAATGGTGGTGGCTGATTATTAGAGTGGTACTATCTCATACTTTGGACCTATAGTGCACTTCCCAAAAAGTATAGCTACTTCTAAGGACCTGGAGGAGAACACGGTGATTAGGAACAGCCAACATGGATTCATCATCAGGCCTGATTAACTTGATTTCCTTCTATGACAAGAAGATGGGCTCTGTGGACAGGAGAAGAGCAATAGATGTGATATATCTTGACTTTAGCAAGACTTTTGATACTATCTCCCACTACATTCTCATTATAAAGTAAAGAAATACAGCTTATATGAAATAATTGCAGGGTAGATACATAACTGGCTAGATCATTGTGCTCAATGAGTAGTCATCAATGGTTCTATGTCTAGGTAGAAGGAGGCATCAAGTAGGTTTCCCCAGGTCTGAACTGGGTCCAGTATTATCTTCACTGATGATTTGAAGAATTAGACTGATTGCACACTTAGCAAATTTGCAGATGACAACAAGTTCAGTGGAGATGGTGATGTTTGGTAGGGTAGGGCTAGTATTCAGGACAACCTTGATAAAATTTGAGAAATGGACTGAAATCAAGTGGATAAAATTCAGCAAAGACAAATGCAAAGTCCTACACTTCAGACAGAACAATCACATGCACAAATAGAGATTGGGAGATGACTGGTTGTACTGCAGTACTGCAGAAAAGGACCAGAGAGGACATGAACCAACAGTGTGACTGGGGTGGCTTAATAAGGGACAATCTTGCCTTGATCAGGAGGTTGAACTAATTGACTACCTGAGGTCCTATCCAATCCTACTGTTCAATGATTCTATAACACATGATCAAAACCTAGAAATTAATTTAGATCTCCTAAAACATAATTAATTAAAAACAGCATGCTGCCACACACAGGCCTAGATTAATTCAGTTAAAATTCAAGAACTGAGATTTTAAGAAGTGACATGTAATTCTGGATATTTCCATTGCCATGTTTCCAAGTAGAGAAACCTAAAAGAGCCTGCTGGTTAAAAGGTGGATTCTGGGCAATTTCTGAACATAAGGGCCATAGTGCACTAGCTTCCTGTTAGGGCTGTGCGAAGCTTCAGTAGCTGATTCGATTTGGAGGAGATTCACCTTGATTCAGGGACCAAATCTCCAAATTTGAATTGAACTGGGAGACCAAGTAAAAGCTCCAAGTTGATTCGAAGCATCTGAATCGATTCGGGAAAAGCTTCAGGCAATCAGGAGATTTGGCCATAGACTAAACAGGCAGCTGACAGCTGCCTCCAGCTGGTAAGTCTGTTGGAGTTGGGGAATGGGGAGGGAGGGAGGGATGGGGGCTGGGACAAGCTGCCCAGACAGGGCAGGGGGGGCATTACTCAGGGAGAGGGGCAGGGACCGGGAATGCGGGAGCTGCAGCACTGGGAGCAGGGGCTCTTCCCTGCTGCTGCTTGTCCACTTGGGGCAGGGGGGAGGGTCGGGATGTGGGCACAGCTCGCTCTAGGTGGAAAGGGGCAAGTGGCAGCAGGGCATAGCCCTGCATCCTGCCCCTGCCGTGCCAGCAGGCACGGCAGTGCTAGGAGCTAGGGCTATGCCCTGCTGCCACCTGGAGTGACCCATGCCTGCATCACGCCCCCCTGCCCCAGCTGGGCAAGCGGCAGCAGGGCAGAGCCCCTGCGGCTCCCCCTGTTGGGTCAGAGGGAAGAACAGCCGGAGGATGAGGCCAGGTAGGGCCGCCATGGGGGCTTCTCCCACGGCTCCCCCCCACCCCCGGGGAGGGAGGGGCGGCGCGCCGGAGGCAGGCACACCCAAAGGAGCTGTGGGAGAAACTGCATCCACTCAGCTGTGCCTACCTCTCCCTGGCCAATCCAAATCACCGAATATCTCCGAATCTTCCAAAGCTGATGCGGCCAAATTGTTTCAGAACAGTGATCAGATCTCCAAATGGAATCACTGTCCTCCGAATTGGCCAAATCTGAATTTGAACTGAATAGTTCCCTATTCACGCAGGCCTACTTCCTATTTGCTTTTGATTGCAATTAAAACATTGGAACAATATATTATCTGGGACACCCAATAATTTAGGGAACTTTTACTAGGTTTAAAAAATATAGCAACATTTAACGAAGGCATAATAGTTGGCAGCAGTTAACATATAGCAGCACTGAAGATAAAGAACATAAGACATGCTATGCTGGGTCAGACCACAGGTCCATCTAGTCCAATATTCTATACCCCAGTGGCATAGAGCATACTGCTATGGGGAAGAGTATTTGTGCGGGACTATGCAGGCTGCTCTGCCCTTTTCCCTCTCCTCTTATAGTTTCCAGCATTTAGAGGCCTAGGAAGTCCTACTGTGGAGCTTGCACCTGTAGCTATAATGTTTAATACCCTTTGATGGAAGTTATTTCCTATTTAGGCACTGGAAAATACCCTGGTAATGAAGATACCATTGGTGGTTAGCATTAACCTTTCAATGATGATCAAAGGAGCTTGTAAGAAAAGTTTGTAATATCAAGGGGTAAATCCATGAGATATACATAGCATGCATGACCAGGATATAACATAACAGGTTTGAATAACCTATTGGAAAATCCAATATTTCAGGAACGTATATATGATCACAAAAATCTATCTGAAACTGCTGCTGAAATCAGTGAGACAAATCCTGAAGTCCAGAACCATGTATACGATGGTGAAATTTGGCTGAACCATTAATGTGCAAATAAGCACCCTGGTTCTATAAACCATTCCACATGTGCTTCACTTTAAGTACATTCCCAAAGACAGCGGGGAATTAGCAACAGTCAATGAGATTTCACTGTCTTTAAGTTAAGTACATTTGCAAATGTTCACAGGACTGCACCATAGTATAAACAGCTATCTAGCTAACTGAGGAGCAACAAATATCCAGGTATTTTTATAATTCTTCAAAGCAAAATTTTAAAGAGCAATGTGTCAGTTTCTTTTTTAAAAGCCCCTCCCCCCAAACTTAATTTCTGCCCTCCTGACCTCTTTGACAGCTCTTTTATCCCACTTATTTTCCCAAGAAAACCATTATCCTAATGAAAAAACAGTAAATATAATCCTAAACCTATTTAAAAATTAGGAACCAGAAATTAGAGTTGCCTTGTATGTTGTGACAAATAATATAAAACTGTGCTAATAGGCTTTTCAGTTTAAAGGCAGCCTTGGGGTCTTCATGTGTGTATATGTAATAAATCATCCACTGAAAAGATAATTACTGCATTAATGAGGGGAAAACTAGCTTGATAGCAATTATACTAAACTATTCAAATGGAAGTGCACACAGATGGTTCTTTGTTATCCAACACACATTATTAAGAGAGTTGTTTCATTACATTAGTTCACTCAGTTAAAAGGAAATAATCAGGATCTGGTTATTAATCACAGTAATACCACATTGGCTTTGTAAACTGAGGAGGTTTTTGACTGCAAAAACAAAATGGAACAGAAAAGGCTGATTAGGGACTTAGATCAGAATTTTCAAAAATGGTGAGAGCTGGATGATGTGTGGGAGAAAAGGGTGATCTTTCTCGGCTGCCCTGAATATAACACCAGTTTTTAGGAAGCTGTTTGACTGTGGGAAGGAGTTTAAAATACATCTCTAGTATTGCTTACTCTGGCAGGGCTTTGGCACCTACCACCAGGGCATATTGGCAGCATAATTTTCAGAAAGGTGCAATTTAACATGAAAATATGCGCATGTATAGGTATACTTGACTATTCCCCATTCTGCAGTTCATTCCCATTTTTTGAGCAAACACGTGACTCCTTTCCCCACATCCAACAAGCAACACTCCACAGGTCTTCCATCTCAACATTGCTGCTGGCATCCTCAAGGTTTACGTCGTGTGGATAGCAAGCTCTCTCTAGATTCTTGCCTCTCCAACCACATTCTACTAAAAAGGCACATCTGCGCCTCATGGCTGCTCCCGAGAGGGTAAACGAAGCTGTCTGGGGCAATTAGTAACAAAGCAACCTCCTTAAAAGTGATATGTTATTTCTGCAGAATATAAGTAGTTTGAGGCAAATATAAAAACAATAAAACAGACTACAGTATATGCATTTCTAGCTTACTATATTCCACAAGTATACTAATTCCCTAGAGACTCTCATATAGGGTCTCTTACTGTGTCAACTTGATCCCCTGCCAGAGCTCACGAATAGCTCTCTAGACAAACCTGACAACTTCACCTCTTCACTCCCTTGGCTCAAAGAAGCCATTGCATTATCTTTATATGTATTTCCCATTGAATTTGACCCTTGTAGACGTATATTAATAGTCTACTACCTGTAGTAAAAAGCGAGATCAAAAACCAACAATAACTTTTATTCAGTGACCCCCTATGTACAGTACTCATAAAACTGTTACATCTTGGTATGCCCAAATTTATTATATATTAGCTCCACACTGGTAACAAATACTATTACCTTTTTATCCACCATAACAAGCTCAGAGGGTTGGGGATGATACTGAATCCTCTCCTTTAGACAGCCATAATGCTGCGTTGCAGATCATGTCACTTTTTGCAGATGCTGAAAGACTTTGCAGTTAATAGCCAGGATGCCTATTCTGGCAATATCATTCAGGCAGTTTCTCCAGAAATGGTTAAGGAGAATGTGTGTCTAATAGATAGTGTGTGGAACATGTGTGTCTAATAAAAAGCTTGGCCTCTATATGTCTCATCCTCATATGTCTCTATCAGGAAGAAGTCCTCAAGATTTGGCTTCTAATTCTGCTGTCTTGCTCTGTTCCTTTCTTTTTTCTCTGCTCCACCTTCTTCTACTAGGTATCCACGACTTGCCCTCACAGGTCTGACTGCAGGTACACATCATTCCCTTCTACACCTTTTCCATTTCTTTTTTTCCCCAGTCGTCTGACCCAAACCTACCTTCTCTGCTATCATTCTCCTCCAGTGCCTCAAACCCATAACCTGAATGAGGGATTTGCACAGTGTTGCTGTTAAGAAGTCAGGAAGCATGTATGCCACAGTCTGATGGAGAAATGTTCTAATAATGGTTCACATGTGATAGAAGTGGCAGATTTTGAAAATGTTGCTTGTGTTCTTCAAAGCAGCACTATTTGCCCTTTGGTACAACCACTTGTTCACTTGGCTGGCTACTGTGTATCTTCTCATAACTGGATGATTTTTTTATTAAGTACATTAACTACATTTTCCCAAGTTGCTACGTGGGTTTTAATACCAGTTATCCCCTTATTCTCCCCTCCCTCAAAGTATATCTTAGCAGCTTCTTGTGTCCCTGCAATGAAACCAATAGCCCTTATATATATCCACAGGCCAAAACCACCATTAAGAGACTTCAGTTCACCCTTCCCTCTCGTCTTCCTTCCTTGCTCAGTTCTCTCCACCATGTTCCTTAATATCTGCTTGTTTTCTCTCTGTGTTTCTTCCCCTGTTTCTTGGTACAGCCTGCAAATCCCTTGCCTGTTACACCATTCACCAGTCCAAAGGTAGAAAGATCCTTTGCGGCCACTTACACCCACTTTGTGAAAATGCCCTAAATGTGCTGGCCTTATAACCTTGAAGATAACTAAATCAAAAGCCTCCAAGTTTCAAAGTAAGTCATTTTAGATGTATGGACTGTACAAAATCAAAGGAAGGAAAGTTCTGCTTAATTTCATTGACTAATACCGATAAGGAATTCAAATTAATTTTAAATTGACATTCCTGCCTAACACTGTATTTAGTGAGATCATGCTTTTGAATGTATATGCTTGACTTGAAGGGTAACTCTGCAAAGACTTACTAGAGGTTAACCTCTTCTTAGACATGAAGCTAGGAACTGCTCTTTTCTGAGGACTAATTCTGCTCTTGGTTATAATAAATGTAAAATGGGAAAAACTATATTAAAATAAATGGAACTACCAAAGTAATATAGCTATAAATAAGCCCAGAATCAGGTCCATTTTTCTCAACAGCATAATGACACTGGGTTCCCATTCACTTCTAAACACAATTTTTTTAAAGTACACATATAGAAAATAATTATTTGGTGATGGATGGAAAAATATATATTCCAGAGTGCTTTAAACAGCATATATTATTGGGCAAAAAATAAAATGTGGGTCATGCTTTAAAGAACTTCAGAAAAAGTTCTGAAAAAGGTTCAGCAACAACAACAAAACCCTTTAAGAAAATATTTAAATTTTCTCAGAAAAAATTATTGTGAAGTTTAGAAAACCTAGAATTAAAAGTAAAAATTCTGTTTAAATAATGAAAATAGGAAAAGTTCAGTGAAGTCAAATGTCAAAGACTTCCTATTTGAATTCACATAGTTCTACCTTATTAAAGGCTTGATTCTGCCACCAAACAAGCCCCAGGGCCTGTATTAGCTGTCTAAAGCCTCAGAGTGATGTACTGAATTATCTGAAAAACCCACTCAGTTCAAAGTCAGCTTCTGTGGATGTGTGGAGGCCTCCATGGAATGGTAGCAAGCATATCACACAGGAGTACATAGCCTTGCAACACTGCATGGAGGGGCATTTCATTTGAGGTCATATCTCCAACTTTGAGGTTAAGACATCATGGGCTGGGCTGGCCAGCTTTAAAACATGCCCCCGTTACTACTGGGCTGCCTGGTTTTGCCATTTGTAATGCAGCTTCATCATCTCTTCTGGGCATTTATACGCATGCATTTGTCTGCTCCAACATGCTGGAGAACCAGCACATCAGAGCAGACTCAATCAATTGAGTCTTGAATCTGCTCTGCACACAAGCTGACGTGCCCAGAACTGCATCACATGCATTTGTATAAATAGCAAAATGCACGTCAGCGCTGAGAAAATGGCAGCGGTACACTTTTGAACTAAAACACCTTCAATGTGTATTAGTTCAAAAGTGTGCTGCTGCCATTATCTCAGAGCTGATGTGCATTTCGCTGTTTATACAAATGCATGGGCCACAGCACCAAACGCTTTTAAAAGCATCTGGTGCTGCAGCGCAAGCATGTGTACCAATGCCATCAACTTGATCCCTGTCTGTGTGGATGACTCCTAGACTTGCAAGCAGTGGGCATAGAGTATAAAAGGGGTTCTGCTGCCATGCTATATTCTACACTATTTTGGATCCAAGCTATGTAATAGAGCTATACCTTGCATCAATGACAGGATTAAACCCTATCGCTAACAGCAATTTAGAAAATCTATCCTATATTACCACTTTTGTCTGGTTTCTTTTTGCACTTTTTATTGTATATGTTCATGTGTACAATAAATATGTTAACACTGAAGAGATCTTTGAATCAGTAGCATAACAGAGGGGCCAGAGGGGAGGGCACTGACTAGGGTAGCAGCCACGGGAGCTGATTTGGGGGTGGCACAAAAATAGCAACTGCTGGCCAGCTGTTACCCCCATCGGCAGCTGGCTCCTGTCCCTGCCCAGGGTGCAGAATCCCTTGTCCTACTTTGAATGGTGGGGACTGATACACCTGTCACACTAATATAAGTCAGATAGATTAGTTTAGTTCATAAGATTTGTTCAAAAGAACTTAGGTTAATTCATGACAAATATCTTACCCTGACAAAAGGTAGCATTGATCCTCTTGTAACCTTGAGGGCATTCCAGCATTTGACCGTATCCTGGATAAGCTGGAAAAAATGGTTAGTTATTACAATGTGTAACATATTTATTTAGAAAGCCCAACACTTAAATTACTATGCAAGTATTAAAAAAATCCTACATTAATATTTGTCAGGTTTTCTCAGGGCAATCACTTTAGAGTCAGGAAATATCAAAGTTAAGGACGTACATGCAAATTCAGTTGTCTGTGTATGTATGGCTACTGCCTTTAATTATCCAATCAAATCCTGCATCTCAGATACAACAACAATTAGAATAGTTTGAAATTAAGAAACTTGTTTTTATTCTACTCATTGTCATATATACTTGATTCATTTTTGCTCAAAGCATCTACAAACACCAGCTTCAAGGAGAGACCAAGCTGCAAAATTTTGACTTGAAAACTAGTTGTTTGAGAAATAAATAAGCTACTGAAAATAATTGTTAGAATAAGAACTTGTCTGAAACCTTAACTATAGCACATGCTGCTGCCTACATCATAATACATCTGACGTATTTGAAATCCATGGGAAAAATAAGGAGTCTAACATTATATTTTTATAACATTCAATCATCACTACAAGAAAGGAAACAACTGTGATTTCTCTCTTAATCTTTTGTGTTTTAGAAGTCTCATTTACTGACCATTCATATGTTCTAATATCAATTACAAAGGGCAGAATAACAATAGAAACTGAATTTAGTTAGCCAAACTAAAGGGTCCTCATCTAAGTAATGTCTTTGTCTTTATTTATTGTTTTTTCTCTACTTAAAATTGATTTGGAGACCTTGAAAGCTGTTCACTGACTCTCAAATTTAATGTAATACAATGGAGAGAAGTTTCTTTTTTGAGTAATTGTAATACAGTCAAAATGGAAAGTTACACTTTGGCAGCATGTTACATTTTATTAAACATATAAGAACAAACTTTTGGTATTCTGAACCCACAAGTGCTTTAGCAAGTGCCAAGAAAATATTTACACAGTAAGAATGATATAGCAGATACACCTTACATTTAGTTAATTATTTTTTCTTTTTAAATATTTTTTTACATATTAACTGGGCCAAATGTCTAAAAATAGTTTTTCATCAATACAAAGCTATCAGCTAACAAAGAACTGTTTGAATGGAACACATTTTCACTTGATTTCATTAGCATTGAACATTGGAGTTGCCCATTTATCCCTGAAGCTTAGTTTACCTGGGAACCAGTCAACTACAGAGAAAAAACGAAAGAGGCAAGTGGTAACTTTTTATTGTGTTGTAAGAGGTTAAGATAAAAGAATCATTTAAATTATTTTTTTTTTACATTTCATATTAAAAGGAAATGTATCTCTTCTGGAATCAGTCACTGCAGCAGCAAATTTTGGAGTTAAATATTTGCTGTTTAATAATTATTGTGTTTTTGTTCTGCAAATAATTGCTTAGTTAGAAAGTGGCAGGCAAGGTTCTTTGTGTAGATGTGATATCTTTTATTAGACCAACTGAGTAGTTGGAAAAAGGTTTTTTGCAAGCTTTCGGGTGCAGTCACCCATCTTCAGGCATAGGAAGTCTCTGCTGTTCTGAGACTCCAAGGAATGAGAGAAGCTAAAAGTGTGACAGGACGTCAGTGGGAATGTAAATAGGTGGAAATTAGGAAAACAAAAAGGTAGAGTAGGGAAGAGAGGGGGGAAGAATGACAGTGAAAATGCAAATTCCTCCTGATCAAGATTATCTTAACAGGTAAAATGACTAAGTGCTACAGTAATACAATAAATATATAATATTTGTAAGTTTCTAAAGATGCAGCTTCCTTTAATTATATTATGAGAAGACATGGGCACGTTACTTCATGTAGTGGCATGCAGTCATGGTTTTAAGACGCTTGCAATTTCTGCTTTTACTGTGGGTGTAATTATTTGATTTTGAATGAAATAGTTGGATGTTATGGCTGCCTATGCACGTGCTTGGAGGTCAGGGGGGAGCATTTTAATTAGAGCAATTCCTGGACAGTTGCTCTAATTTAAACATTTCACCATCACGTGGATTAAGCTCCTTGTGTCTATTAAGTGTGTGTATTAAGTACTGACATGGCCAGAGGGGCACTCTAACTCAAGCTCATTTGACTAGGTTTTATTAAAGCAACCCTGCAGACGTTCTGAAACATGGGGTGGAGCTTAATACACATGACGATGAGGCTATGCTGAAGCGTTCTAAATAGAATGTGTCAGAGCACATCTATAGAAATCCCATGATGTCATGGTTCTAGGGATATCTGCACCTTTATCCAATCTATTGCTGATTTTCTGATGGCATTTATTCACGTGTCAGGCCTCAGATGCCTTTACCTGTCCTGGGGGTAGAATTCTGCAATTCTCCCACTCCCTCAACTGGGCCCTGTGCATTGACTATGTTTACCCAGCAGGTCTGAATTAATTCTGACACCTGCAGTTTGCTTCAGAAGTTAATGGCTGATGGCACGCAGTGACAAGAGAGCCTTCTTAAAACCATAATGTTTAGAAGTAGAAACAAAGCATTTAGAGATTAAAAAAAAAGATGTACCAACAACAAGCAGTCTCTGTATGCATCTCTCCTATGCAGGGTTTACCATTCCCTGACAGTAAGCCAGGCAACTTATTTTCTTCAGTGTTCCCTCTCTCCCACTCCAAAGACCACTCTTTGGTACCCCTGAATAACTCTTCTCTTTCAAAAGGTCCTTTTAAAACTGCCAGACTCCTTTTATTCTTCCACATTCTTCCCAGGCTCCAGGCACTCTACATAAAACTCATTTTTGTGGGTTGGGTGGGGAGGAGGTAGTGTCAGAGTCAGAGTGATGTTGTAGCCATGATAGTCCAGGACTTATGCAAGAATGAAGTCCTGTAAAAGCCAGGACCCCCCCAAAAAACCTTTCCTCTCAAACATAGTAGAACAAGCATTGCTCCTCAATGTTCATCAAGTATTCACTGAGGGGTCAAACCATACTTATTTTCCTTTCAGCCTGTTTTTCTAGTGAGTTTCCTAATAACCAGGTTGATGCACAGAATCCTGATGGAGCTGCTTCATATATTATTATGAAGCAGCTCCAATTACATCCCAATATTAGTATTTTAAAACAAATGGAACTTAGAGTGAAAAGTCTCACTATTGGCCTATTGGCTTCCAGTGAAGTCAACAGGCATGTCTACATGTGTGCTTTAAAGCACAGTAGACTAATTTGTTGCACATTAAAGCATCACTGTCTACACATGTGCAGCAATTACACTGGTGTGGGCTAATTGACTGTGCTGTCAGATAGTTCCATCAGACACAAGTACTATCCAACAGCAGAGTAAATTACTGAGCCTAAATATGTAGATGGTGATGTTCGTATTAGTTTACTCCAGTGCAAATTGTGCTGGAGTTTATTCAGTTGCATTAATTGCACAGGTAGACGCGCCCAGTGGGAGTTTTAATACAGATTTAACGAGGAGCAGTTAGGCCATTATTGGGTACATCTACACAAGATGTTGAATGTGCAGTAGGCTAATTAGCTGCATAGTAAATGTCGCGAGTCCACACGTGTGCCTCTATTAGGTTGAAGTAAACTCATTTACTCTGCAGCAGGATAGTACTTGTACTTACAAGTACTATCCTGCTGCAGAGTTTTTCACTCCTCAGAAGCACATGAGTAGACACTGCCCCGGCTGGCTAGGGCAGAAGGGTGCTTCAGTGCATGGGCTGTCTGCTGGCTAGCCCCCTGCTGAATCAGCCTTGTCCCCCAGCCACTCACTCTGCAGCACATTGAGCTGGGGGGGGGAGTAGCTCTGGGATGGCAGGCTGACCCCCAGGGCCCTCTACCAGCCAGAGCTACTCTGACCTTGCTCAACGTACTGCAGTCCTGGGTGCACATGTAAACAGCACACACAGAACACTAAGCTTGCATAGACATGCCCAATGAGTTATTTTATGTCATTATGCACTTTCACTACAGACCCAATTCAATTCTCATTGAAATCAATGACTGCTTCACTGTTATTTTCTATGATGAGGGTGGGCAATCTAGTCAAACTAGGGGCAGTATAGCAGAAATGGGCCTTTTGTCCTTTTCCTAAGGGATAACTGTACTATGGTATGTATCCTTTTCCTGGTGCGGCTTACTGTCTCCTTCACATCAACTCAGCTATTCTGTACAATGCACTGCTGGATGTGAGGTTGGAACCGAGGCTTCACCAGTCCCATCATTCATTCCTGTCAACTTGCATCTAAACAGGACAAAATGGCTCTGGCAGCCATAGCAGCATTTTTCTAATTTTCTGCTCATGTTTTTCACTGTTCTAAAACAGAATTAAACTTATAACCACAGCAGCAGTCTTGAGCCAAGGCATACGTACACTGCAGGGCCAAAGTAAAACTTTCAGCAGACAGTATTTAGTAAGTCACTAAAGTACATATTTACATATATGCAAAAGTTCCATTTAAGTCAATGGGACTTAACAACATGCCTAAAATGAAGCACATGCTACAGTATATAACTAAACAGGGAAACAAAAGAAAGAATTGTGGTACTTCCTGGTAGTGAAACTTGAGCTATGCTTAAATGCTTTGCTGAACTGGGGTCTTCTTGACAACCAAATAGGACATTCAACCTGTGCAAAACTTGGCATTATAAAAATGCATCAATCTTAAGGAAAGGTCAGGAAGCATAACACCACAAAAGAGAAAGCCAAAGAAAATTTGTTTTCTTCCAAAATATCAAGTGGGAAAGTAATACCAATTCACAAAAGAAAACTGGAAAAATGACATGGGAGTATCATGACCCTGAAACTGCATCCTGTGAATGAATCAGCAATCAGGCATGAATACCATTCAAATGTCAATGTGTTTAATACTTAATTCCTTCCTATTCCTTCCTTTCTGGTAGTTTTAAAGCTGAGTCAATTTGCTTAGCTTTATGCAAAATGAGTCAGCCTACAAAATACTTTAAAATAGTAAAAGGGTGCATGGGAGAGAGGGTTTCATAAGAAGGAAGATTCTTTCTTTCAGCAGGTACCTGAATAAAAAAACATGAATACCCCACATGTTTACGAACTCCACACTCATTACTCAGTCAGGAAGTATCTCCAAGCTTACTATTGCAAAATCCCACAAGTTTTATGTATCAATTGCTCCCTATGTCTTACAAATAACCTGACTTTTTTGCACTAATTAGAAGAATAAAATAATAGTATTTCATATCAATTAGCCTGTTTTTACAAATGTGCTCGTGTGTTGTTAGCTCAGTTTTCAGTGGTAAATTTCTACATACTAAATGGTTATGCCTATTCTTTTCAACCACTGAGAAGGAGGACTGCGATTCAGAAGCTATGCATTCCTCCAATTAAGTTCCAGCCTAACTGCACCATACCTAATACACAAATATAGGATCAAACTCCAGAAAAAGATAGTGGCACCTGCAGATTCTTTTTTAAGCTAAAGGAGGAAGTGAGATGCTGCTCTCACCTTTATGTAATATTTTAGTAGGTACAGCATTTGCACAGCAGTTAGGGAGATGTGGCTTGAAGTTCCTCCTTGACCTAAGGGAGGAACACACATCATTCAGGAGATGTAGTTCCAATACCACTGACACTTACAAGAGTGACCCATCAGTTCTTGGAGAAAGGGTTTTCATGCCTACCTTCAAGAGAGCATTCTGGGCTATGGCTCTGAAGTGGATGGAGATGCCTTTGGGAAACAGGATTTAAAACACAGCCCATTCCTCAATACTTCCTATTGGCTCTCTCCAGTCACCTGCACGCAGAGATTCATTTAGATGATTACCTACTCAGCAAACTGGCTGTTCTAGATTCCACTCTGAGGCATCTAATTCTCCCCTTGTATCATACAAGAAGTGCAGGTGGCTCTGAATTCTGCTATGGGAGTTGGGTTTAAAAATTTAGACCCTGCAGCACTTAGTTTTAATGGGTGCCTATAGATGTGTGGGGATGCTGCTCCGACACACTATAATTACAGGGTGTCAGAGCAGCCTCAATTAATTGAGTCTGTTGGATCATGCTCATTAGCATGCTTCAGCAGCCTCCACGTCTTGTGTATTCAGTGTCTCCATACTTCAAAATGGTGGCGGGGGTGCTTTAACTAAAGCTTGTCAAACGAGCTTTAGTTAAAGAGCCCCCACCACCATTTTGAAGTGAGGGATGCTGAATACACAAGACACTGCATGTGCTTTAGAGTGGCCCTTGGAGCCACTCTAATTTAAATGTCCCCCACCTCCAGAACACATGCAAAGAGGCCCAACGTGCCTAAGTCTAGTAGTGTAACTATGAGTGGGTGAGCAGAAATGAGCCCTGGGCATTGCATAAGGGATACCCTAATGAACAAGCGGGCACTGAACACCCTCATTGCCCTCTCTCCCTTGCACCTTGCCACTTCTCTGCAGCAGCTCTGGAAGCACAGTGCAGAGAAATGGTGGCAGCATGCATTGCAGGAGCAGTGGCTGGAGGTTTGCTGTTACTATGGGAGATATCACTTCCTTTCTTGCTACTAAAAACTGATGTGTATAGTGTAGTACTGGCCAGTTATGCTCTGCTTAAGTCTCTTACTGCATATAGCCTTTAAGATGCAAAAAGTACCTTACTAGTCTTTAAACTAAGGTGCTCTGAAACACAAAATGCCCTACCCATAAAACAATTGGCCAGACTAACTCAATAAAAATCAGTGCAGTATTAATACTCCCGAGAATCTGGAACCCCTGGCAACACTGGCCCACCAGAACACATGTAATACCCAGGAAAGGTCAGTGATACTATGATCTAAAGCTTTTTTTGTTTGAGAATTTTACATAGAATACATTACTAGAGTTGGAGACAAATATTTGTAGGCAAAACAATCAATGTATTTCCCTGGCTTAGGAACCTACTGTTGCTAAATGTAAAGAGGCAAAGTGGGCTTATTGTACAAAGTGCTGAAATAGAAGTATGTTTAATTCCCTGCATTGCCATGGGTCTGCTGGGTTACTTTGTGAAAGTCGCACCATCTCTGTGTGCCCGATTCTTCTCATATATGAAATGGGTATAATGATAATCAGGGATCCAGGTTTTCCATTTCTCATGGGAAAACGGAAAAAAACCGTGGATTTTCCCTTTTAACTGAGAAAAACAGGGATTTCTCATTTTAATGGAGAAACACATGGATTTTCCACTTTTGCAAAGAGGTCTCTGCAGGCTGGCAGAGTTCCAGCCTGAAAGAGGCTGGGGGGAGCGGGAGGAGGGCAGTCAGGAAGGGGGCTCCATGTACATGTTCCCAGCTGTGGCAACAAGCTTTCCCTCCTGGCCCCGCTCTGCCCTACCATGCTGGGTCCTACTCACTGGGCCACAGAGGCCCCTGGAGGGAAGGCAGCAGAGCAGGGAGCCCATGCCCGCAGTGGGCAGCCTGCATCCACCCTCCACATGGGCTCTGGTCTAGCTGTGCCACCTGCAGGGGAGGGGGAGCTGGGCTCCATGTTCTGCTCCCCACTCAGACCTCCCATAGGTGGCAGCCTGGGCTTGGGCGCTGCTGCAGGGGGCAGGAGGCTGCGGACCCAGGTCCCTGGCCCCATATCCCTGGCAGCTGGGGGCCCTCTCCAGCAGGGTTGAGGGGCAGGGGGCTGTGGGTGGTGAGGGGCACCTGCAGGGCTTTGGGGCTGTAGCTTGGGAGTGAGGGGCCTGGACCAGCATCCTGGTGAGCAGAGGGGTTAGGGGGAGCTTTGATTTTCCATGATAAAAAAACCCAAATCAAATACCAAAATGTATAGGTATTTAGAATTTATTTTATTATAGTCATTGAGACACTGGTAAGCTTCAAAATTGTTTTAAAATTGTAAATAAATCAATAAAACTGTGTGTTCAATTGATACATACGTATACATACCATACATACATACATACATATATATATATGTGTGTGTACATACGTATGTATGTAGCAGCATTTCATTTTAATTGCAGATTTTGGGGTTTGTATCAGAGAATTTGCAATTTTTAAACAGAGAAAACCAGGATCCCTGATGATAATTGCATCTTTTGTAAAGAGCTTTGTGATCTACTCATGTAAAACATTCTGTAAGAGAGAGATGTTTTCATTATTGCTATTAATAAATAAGAATAGTTATTTAGCCTGATGGTAAGGGTTATTATTAAAACTCATCCAACAGATTAAGTTTACATTTCATGCAAATCACTAAATAGCTATCTTTGATTATTTTGTCAACTACTAGTCAAAGGTGATGTCTACATGAACTGTGACGCGACGCTACTGTGCAGTAGTAATGAGCTATAGTGCAGTCAGCACCACCAGGAAGCTGTGCGGGGATGCTACTGTGCAGTAACGCCAGTTACTGTACAGTCATTTAGTACTTGGGTATGCAAGAACTGTGCAGTCCGCTTCCTGTGCAGATGAGGCCAAAGTGTTGGGTAAATCTTCTTGGAAGCCTAATTGTAGAAAAAGTATTTCAATATAACTGACAGCTTAGAGCCTAGAAAGTTTTGGCTTTAAATTTCAGAAGTTCATTTAAGGTCTCAAGAGGTGACTGCATTCTCTACAAGAGGGAACTGGCACCTCTATAATTTAACATTTCTGTGTGAACATTCAAAATAAATCCAGCTGGAGGAGGCAAGATGATTCAATGTCATTAGCTCCCTTACACTGAGAAAATGCAGCAATGTAGCACTAGTTTTCTAAGGGGAGTAAAATAAAAACATTTAATTTGCTAGCCTTTGAAGGTCACAAAAGGGTACCAACTTTTGTCACCTTTCTTATATCAGATGATATAGCTCTTTTAGAATATAATGTTATTTTTTCTTTTAAAAATGATATTTAGAGAACAGAAAAGGAAAGCAATTAAAAAAACAACAATGAAATCATACTTACATGGCTTCTTGGGACATTTGTGACATTTATTAAAGCCCCAGGAAGTACCCACAGTTCCACAGCAGTCTTCTTGCTTTGAAAGACCAGGGAGTGCTTTGCCACACTGGAATAATAATAATACTCAGGTTAGTGTTATTGCAACATACTCAGAAGAGGAATGCAGCTGTATCTTGTAATCATCTTGGGGTAATCTGTTGCCTGTGCAGAGGGCCACTGAAGACTCACTGGAGACCTCAGTGGAACTTAAGTAATGCATCAGCTTTAGGCTGGCCTTTTGCATATAGGAGAACTGGTTCAGCTTTAACAAATTTTGCCTTTGTAATTTTTCCCTTCAACTCCTGGACTAAAAAAGCAAAAGAGAATAATATGCCACTGAAATCAGTAAGTATATTTCCACACTAGAAACTCTTCATTGGCATGAACTCCTTCAATTCTTCCTCTTAAAAGTCTGTCCCTACACTTTTCCAAAGGCGGATAAATGATCTCAAACACCATTTGGATTTTTCTTTTAAAAAATAGACAAATATATAGTAGTAAGTAATTCCTTTTACGTTCTTTCCTATTTTATTTTTAAAGTACTAATGGCTCTAAAACCTTAAGTTCCAGCCAATATGCTTACTGTTTATTATAAGCAGTTACCAACATTTCCAAATTATGCTGAAATATTCTAGTATTTGAAAACTGAAGGAGAACTTAATAGAGGCCAGGCCTCTATTAAGATATCTAGACATACGTCTCTTTATTCATTCAAATAACTGACTCAGCCTGGCAGTTCTTACTAAGCTATAACTCCTTTATTTTAAAAAATGTTGTTTTCCCTGAAAAAGAACAACATGATTAGTACTTTTATCAGTAAAGTCATTAACATTTAGCAGCAGTCAAAATTTAAATTATCTCTTGACTACTGGCATTTTTTTTTCATGTTGCAAGACAAAAGAACTCTAGATCAGGCATGATCCAGATGTGCCAGATGTGGCCCATGGCAACATGTCATCCAGTGTGCAGGACACCCCATGTGTCCCCATGGGAGTGGTGGCACTATTCCCCTGCTGCCAAATATCCAGACCCATGAAGAGCCCCAGATTGGATGTCGAATCCCAGCATGTAGGGCCAGGCAGGGGCAGTACGAGGCCCCAGTGCCCAATCTTAAGAGTATGGGTGGGAGGAGGTGATATCAGGCCCCCTTGACCCAATCTCAGCATGTGTAGAGTGGGAGGAGGTGGTGCCATGTCCCAGGACCCAATATCAGAGCACAGAGAAGAGAGGGATCAGTACTGGGTCTCAGGGCCCATTCTGGCCCACAGTAAAGCTCTGTGCCATGCAATTTGGCCTGTGGGGCCAAAGGGTTGAGCACCACTGCTCTAGATGGATTTTTTTTGCCTAGAGATTAGAGAGTCCAAGTAGTTATACACCTGCTGCCTATTCAAAAAGTGTCTGCAGTATGGAACCTCTGCCACCACACATGTTTTGAATGTATGTTCAAAGGGAATAATGAACTAGGCATGGTCTGGTATAAGCATTTTTAATGAGCCAAAAGATATATTGTCACTGAAGAGTTAATTCAGGCTCTAAGCCCCCTTTTTGTCAACAGACAAAAAACTCTGATTAATAGTGCTTTCAGCATGAAATAGTTGTTTGTTTGTGGGGTATATATTAAATCCCAGCCGCTGGTAACCCACTGTTTTTGCAGGGAGGATGCAGTGTAAACCATTTCAGCACTGAGTCCCCCAACATCTTCCTACAATTTCCTCATCTGCTCAAAAAGACAGAAAACTTTTCCCCAAAATTCACTGGGAAACAAATCATAGAACAGCTCAGTTAGATGCACAGGGGACTATGGGGCACACAGAGACCATAGATCAAGGAAGCATTGAGGGGTGAGTGCTGTACTAATGAGACCACGGTATTTTGGTATGGCTCAGTAACATAACTGGTTACAGCTGAGTAGACTAACCAAGGTGCTGAGGCTTGCATCTTATTTATCCAATTCTGCAGTGAAGATGTGCTCTCTGTACCTTAAAAATCTAAGTCCTAGGTTTGAAAATAGCTTTGGCTCTTACACGCCTACAAACCTGAACTGTATCAGCTTGAGTCTTAGATTCCTTAGTGTTAAAAGATGTGCCTATGGAATCCTGTACAGACTAACTAAACTTGCTGAGAAATAGAATAAATTAGCCCACATAGAGCTCCTTGCTGCTGTGACTAGACTTCTTCTGGTTCTCAATCTCGTTCTTTTTTACAGAAAGCTCAAGTATCGCTACACTGAACTGCAGTCTACGGTATGGATGTACTTTATATGTTACTACTTAAAAATGGAAATTTGCCTAGTAAGTCAGTTTGGTGCTCTTGAAAATGTTGTCCAAGAATTAAAATAACTGCTACAGAAACTACCTGCACTTGAACATAGGAATGTAAGATTGGAAGAGGTTCTCTCAGGCCAGTGAGGCCTGTGCCCAGCATTCTCAAGCAACCAATTACCCAAAGAATTATAGGAGGACACATCCTTTTCAAGAAAGACGTATCTCTTCACGTCAGAAAGGGTAAAACTTCAATATCAAAGTAAAAATCTAAAAATTAAGAATTGTGAAAATACTTGAAAATGTCCAGTGTTTTCAGAACTGTTAGTCTAAACAGGAATAGGAAGTTCTTATGTTTTTTTAAAGACTATTCTCCTAGTCTGTGTATCTATTGCACTCTGAAATAAGATTTCATCTGCCACTGGAGGAGAGACATATCAGTTAAGAGACAGGAATCAGACAAAAAGTCTACTGTATTCAGTAGGGCCAGGATTTAACTGCAAGTCTTTTTCCCTACAGCCTGAGGCAATCCTGGTATAGTAGGTTTAGCATTATGTTTTAAAGAGGGTAAAGGCTTTCAGAAAACCTGCTAGATTTTACATATGTATCATCAATAAAGACATGCCATAACTCCAAAGTGCCTAAGTAAAACAAAACTGTCTCTGAGCAGATGAAATTATATACTGAATCCTGTTACTCAGTACCTCAAATTGCAAATCTTACAGCTCATACCATTTAGAAAGTATTCATAAGGTGCTGACACAAGTGACATCTTGTCATGCAACTGACTTTCTGAAGCATTCTACAGCCATGCCCTTACAGAAGTGCGTGGCTGCAGAGTGCTTTAAAAGCGACTGATCCTGTGACAGTCTGAACCCTCATTACATGAGGATGTAGCAGCACAGTAGGGGGTGCTACAATGAAGTAGGAGTGTACAAAGCGGGCCCTATTCAATTCGGATTCGGCCGAAATCAGGGACAGTGATTCAATTTGTTGATTTGGATCACTGTCCCTGATTTGATTCAGCTGAATCCGAATCTGAAGATTCGATGCTGATTTGGAGAATCAGAGATTTGGACACAGACACAGCTTTAAAAGTTTCTTCTACATACCTCGAGGTACCAGTGCAGCTTGTGAATGCTGCAATGCTGGGGCGCATGGAGCATCCCACAGGAGTGCAGGGGGTCCCCCCATGTGCTCAGCAGCGAACCTGGAAGTGGACCGGAAGTACTTCTGGTCCACTTCCGGGTCCGCCCGGGAGCGCGCAGGGGGCCACCCCATGCCCCACCCCCCCACCTTGATGATCAGCCACAGGGGGACTCCTGGTGCCCCCACAGACCCAGGAGGCACCAGTCGCTGAGCCGGGGAGGGGGTGTCCCCCAGCCCACTCCCCAGTGGACCCCGGAGTGGACTGGAAGTGCTTCTTGGTAATGTGTCTGGCCTAAACATAAATCCTAACTCCTGGCTAATTTCCAAGTCTTTACTTACAGCGAATCATCCAGGCCGGGAGACATGTTGCTTGTTGCTTTCCAAAATGCCCACCACAAGGAAGACAGCGTTCCCCGCTCCCCTCAGGAATTTATCCAGCCAAGTTACCTGGTTGACCAGCCTGAACCAAAAATAAAGCAAGAGAGAAAGAGAAGGCTCCACTTGGAATGACCCAAGTGATGGGAAGAGAGAGGGGGAGTTCTTCACAGAGGATTCAGCTGAAGACACTCCAAAGCAGAGTGCTTTCATTAACTTGTGTCAGCCCATGCTGGGAGCATGGCTCGGCTGACACAGCACAGCCCTGCTCCTGGCACTGTCTTCAGAATGGGAGGAAGAGAAGAGAAGGGAGGGAATTCTCTCTGGGTTTTGGAGCCCCTCCAAGGTGGAGGGACAGGGGGCAGGCTCCAAGCCACCCATCCCACTTTCCAGTGCTGGCTGGGCAAACCCCAAATCAAGCTCCCTCTGCTCCCTTTCCCCCATCCCATTCTGAAGACAGCACTGTAGCTGGGGGGAGGGGGAAGGGAGGAGGAAGGGGCAGGGCTAGGGGAGAGCAGCTGCAGACTTGCAGCTGCTATAACCTGCAGCTTGATCCAACCCCTGGGACCCAACAGCGAATGTCTGTTGGATCTGGGAGATGAAGGTAACTCATGGTGCTTCTTTTGAAGAGCCATGAGTTAGAGTGGAAAGCTACATGTCTGTCAGGACCCATAATGTTTCCTTCAAGGTGATAGCCCAAAATATTTAGAAAGTGTTGTATTCACAGCTTTATATAACACTGCCCTCTCAACCTGGTATCTCAATTGGACATTCTGTTTAGATGGACTGTTTTTCTTTTTAACTAGAACTGCTCAGCCTGCTTTCTTAGGACTGCTCACTGGACAGAAGAACAGAGTTCTTCTCTGGAGTTCTTTGTCAGTGTTGTCTGTGCATATCTGCACTCATATTCTTCCCCTACTCCCTGCCCCTATGCTTTTGCCTCACTTCTATTACTATTTGGTCTCTGCAATTCAGCGAGAGGAACTGAGGTGGCTGATGCTGCTCCTGCCCTCAAGATCTCAGACACGGAGCATCTGAGCCAGGACAGGCACTTATGTAATACCCAGGGGGCACAGCTTCTTCACAAGGTGGCAAGCACCAAGAGCACATCTTAACCAGCGTGACTGTACAGAGGAAAGGCTCCAGAAGCATGGTTTAATTGCTTTATTTTTATTTTTGGAATATGAAATGTGTCATTTAACGGTACTAAATTTAAAACATAACATTTAATGGAGATAATGATGATGGACCAAACCCCTCTCTGAGTTTAGGTGTGGTGCTGTAGCATTTGTACTACACTGAAAACCATGATCTCTGTGGTCATATCTGTTTCAAATTTCCATATAAAAACCATAAGCAAGCATAAGGATTCCAAATTCTGAGTCATCTGGCAATCAAGGTTTGCAGCCCTGTCAGTAAATACTGGCAACAATTAAAGTTGTTGATCCCACTACATTGATGGTAAACTGAAACTTGAAGTATTGGGGAAAATGTGCTTACAGTCCAGCTCACCTTAGGAACTGGACAATAAGGGAAGGTATCTGCCACACAGAAGTCTACAGCTCTGTATAAATGGTCACCAGAACTGCTGCTATGTTGATCCTTAGCCATGCAGAAGATGACTGGCATGCAGAACTTCTATATCAGGCAGAAATGAAGTCTGTTTTTGCATGCCTAATGAGCTTTGGTTTCTCTGCTACTTCCAACAGAGTATTTCCAATCCTTCCAACATCAATGTCCCTGTTCAACCTGTTTCCCAGCCAGCCGCACTTTCCTAAAATGTTCCTCCCTTTCACAGATGCTAAACCCCACAGAGTAGAAGCTACATTTCTGCAGGGCCCAGAAATGTGAATTCAAGCTACATCTTCCTTAACAGACTCACCTATCTGCCACCCTATATCTTTAGCTTCTCTATCCTACTTTATGAGACAAACGATAAGTAGGTGACCATCCTAGAAAAATCCATAGCAATTAGAGATGCCACATCATTTAGTGCAACTCAGCCACTTAAGTTTACACTTGAACTAAGTAACCAGGCTTTACTGTGAACAATCACCAAGTATTGACTTCTACTGTCCTTAAGACGGATCATTTTTAATATCTGTACATTTCTAATTTTCATATTGCTTATACTTTACATAAGAGAAGGATGCAGAGAGCATTCCCACCATTAGGTTTCAGTTGTGGCTGACCTGGCTCTGGTGCATGGGAACCATCCAAGTCTCAATGCCTGTTCCCCTCTGCAGCCTGCAGCCACAATCCCAGTTCTTTTATTGTTCATATGCAAAAAAAAAAAAAAAAAAGAAGAAGAAGCAGCAGCAGCAGCACACTGGGGGCTACCACTGGTGCTAACCTCCTCAAAAGGACCAAGGACATGTCCTCTATACCCACTCTTCTTTCTCCATTTCAGATGAACCATTACAGGGAGGAATTCATCTAGTTCCCTCTGGTAAAGATCCCAGACTTGCAATCAGTCCCAGAGCAATCACAAAGAATTTGTCTGAGTCACCAGAATGTCGCCCTGGACTTCCATTGCTGCATGATCCTGCTGCAGCTCCCTACTTTTACTGAAAAACCACAAGATAGCTGTTAATAAGGGAACCCTACATGATTAACCATGATTGAAATCAAGCAGTGCTTTGCCTGACTAGTAACTAATGGCTTCAGGATTCAGCTCAAAGACTACATTTAACATTCCACAATAGCAAAGCTCCAAAGTGAATGGATACTCTGTTGAAATTTTTATAAGCTGGTCAGCAGGCAGTCATTGGATGGTTACATCTTTTATTCTATATGAACTGCAAACAGAGTAATAGGCCTCAATTTTACCAAACCACATTGATGATATAATTACCAGCATATTTAATTAGCCTACTGAACATCCAAATGACAAGTTGTTACAAATGCTGTCCAATAATACTGGCTCAGTAACAGCCATTGTCTCAAAAGGAGAGGAGAGAAACTCTTAAATACTTCCAGACTTTCTAAAAGAACTTGCAAAGAATTTGTTTTGGCTTAAACAGAACATTCCTTACAGGCGAGTAAAAATTATCCAGCTTTCTCTTATTCAAGTAATTAAAACAATGTTTGATGTTCTTTTGGTATCTGATATATCTTTAATCCATTGATATTTTAGGGTATTGATTTTGCAAAGAAACAATTGTGGATGGAGCATTAAACCCTGTAAATGGATATACACTGATTTCTGACAGTTTATTTGTATAAAATCTCCTGAAGCCAAACCATGAGCTTCAAGGAATTCCAGACAACTATTTTATTTTATGAGATGGTATTTTTAAGACTACTCTGAAGAAGAAAAAAAAAAGCTTTAAAAGTGTTTCATAAAAATAGTACTATAGTGTAAAACATCTGATTTTACTTTCCTTTTTTAAGACTATGACAAATTATAATATGCCATATTTATAAAAAAATAAAATTAATAAGTTTCCATTTATGGATCTTATATTCTTTAATACACAAATAAACGTAATGTCTAACAAAATGGCATACTCCAATTGCTATGCTCCCAGGCTAATCCTGGATATGTATAAAATGAGCATATCATATATTATTTACATAAAATATTGTATCTGGATTAGTTATATCCTCTGAAACTTGCCAATTTCTGAACTCTTCCCATAACTATGCACTTTTCTGTTCATTCAACACTCTGCCAAAACCAATGCTAAAAAGAGGGACGCCACTCCAATATTAAATACGTACATTTATAGAAAATCATTACTGAAAAACTTTATTAAAATAATTATTTATTAAATTTACTAAAATAAAGGATATTTATCAAGTAAACCTTATGTTCTTCAGACATAATCACGATTCACATAATAATTAACAAAATATTTGAGAGGATGTTGGTCACACTGAAAGACATCATAACTTAAAATTCCCAATGGAGAGCTTGGTAAGGTTTATATTTTTCACTTGTATTATTTATTTATTTATTTATATATATTAATGAACACATTTATTAAACAGAGGCATCCTCAGATAAGCTTTAGGTGCTTCCTCATGTATTGTTTAAATTTAATTTTCAAATATATTGTTACAGTATCTCACATTTTACCTAAAAATGCAAGCAGAGCTCCAAGCTCAGGCATCCTTGCTGTTCTCAAATAGAACAGTATGGCATGAGAATACTAACTAAAGCCTTGCTCTCATATAGCATTTTTCATTAGGAGATTTAAAGCACTTTACAATGGGAAAAGGACAATTACCTTTACAGATGGGGGAACTGACACACAGAGAAATGAAGTGCTATGCCCAAAGTCATTCAGCAGTTCAGTGGCAAAACCAGCAATAGAAGCATGTCTATTGCCTCTTCCAGTATACTAGGGACAGAAGTGTGTCTGAGGCAGCTCAGGCCTTTATTACTTAAAAGCAAAACCAGTCGTTCTATACATTACTTAATAGGTAACTTAAAAAGTGATAGTGTTGGGCCATGCTTAAGCCTGGTGCAGAGCATATTCAGTAAACAAAACTATTTCAACTACATATTCTTTTTAAATATGACATTTTGATTAAGTTAGAAATGTTTTGCAAACCAGACCAAATTTAAGAAATCCAGGAAAAAATCTTGCAAAAGAGAGCAGATTATAACAAGTTAATGATATGACATATAGAAATTGCCCTAGTTTAGTCAAATTTGTAGCAAGAAGTTTCTCTAGCTTCATCTTGCTTCTTAGATATCAGGGTGTTATTTATTAGCTTGCATTTAGTAATAATTCTTCTACATTTACATTTATATAGAAAGAAATCTACTCAAATTTGGGAAAGCTCTAATTTGTAAACAAGTGCATTATAACTAGGACATATTTTCTTAAATGCCAGTGAATACAGAAAATTACAGAAGTATCTCCAAACAGAAGCTAACTGATATTTCAGAAAAACTGACACGGCTTAATTTTCTTTACATACATCTTGACATATGATAGGCACTTGTGTGAATTCATATTCCATTAACATCAAAATGTCCCATAACAATTTAAATCCAAAGTAATCACATACAGAATGAATAGGTCTCAGAGTAGCAGTACAAACTTTACTGGGTCCACCACTAACACTATAAAAGTATTTTGGGAAATAACAAGATATTCTGTCATAATAAAAGTATTTTTATAAGAATTAAAATAAAAAAACGGAGGAGGAGAAGGGTTAAATAAAATAAACATAAATCTTGCTTGCTGGCTTGGTCTTGAATTAAACAAAGTGAATAAAAGCTCTAAACTCCTTGGGCTTGTCCAGACGAGCCTGCACGTACCTCTTGCTGCATCTCAAACCAGTGTGAGACGCAGCAAGAGGCACTCTGAGAACACAAAAATGTTCCCCGCGCTGCATATTTGCAGCAGGGACTCAAAATTTGATACATGGATATCCAGGTATCAAAATAAAACACAGGGGAAAAATGTGGGTCCTGGACCATGTCCTGTGGCAACCGGAGGCTTGGGTCCTCCAAGAGATGCTCTGGTAGTCAGCCAGAGCATCTCTATGGCTGCCCCTTGCCCTGGTGCTGAAGCAAGCTGCCTGCCCATGCAGGGTAATGAGCGGTGCAGGCTGCAGGGACCTGGGCCTAGGCTCTGTTCCTGGTAAGGGGGGGGGAGGGGCTGTGAGGTTGTGGGGGACCACAGAGGGGGGGCAGCTCAGGAGAGGTGGGTCCCCTGCCTGCCCCCCACAGGGCCCACATGCCCCTCGTACAACCCAAGCCCCCCATCATAGCCCACAGCTGGAGCACTCGGGGCCTCGTGGCACAGGCCCCCTACACAGAACAAGGCAACGTGGCTTGGCCCCAGCTGCCTGGTACTTGGTATTGCTTGTGCCATATCACACGGGCCCACTCACTCTGCTGCAGTGTGGCACTGTGCGCCTTCAAACAACTCCAGGCCACTCAGATCGTCACCCAGGGCCCCACGTGGGGACTTCCTGTCACACTCGGTTGGGTCTTGTGTGCATAGTCCCATGCGCCATCGGACTAGGCTGGTTTCACGTATGCAGGACCCAGCCCAGTGCAAAAGGGAGTCCCCACGAGTGCTGCAGGGCCCCAGGTGACAGCCTGAGCGGCCTGCTGCTGCCCAAAGGTTCAAGACCCCACACAGCACCACACCGAGCAGAGCCAGGCTGCACCCACATGATGTGGCAGAGACAGCGCCAGGTGCCAGGTGGCCAGGGCCAAGCTGCACTGCACAGGGGGGACTGTGCCAGGAGGCTCCAGGTACCCTGATGGCTGCTGCTGCTGTGGGCCATACAGGAGGTCTGGGGCCATGGGGGGGGGGGCTCTAGGCCCTGTGGGGGGGCAGGGCTTTGGCCCCTGCAGGAGTGGGCTGTAAAAAAGAGGCTCCTTTTTCTCTCCCCAAAAGGGGAGGTGGTGTAGAAGACAGCCAGAGAGGGGATGACAACCTGCACTGCATGGCACAGTAAAATCTGAAGTTGGGGTGGAAGGCCCACAGGTGTATGAATCCCAACAAAAGGTGACAGCTGCTAAAAATATATATATTTTCTCTCTCTCTCTCTTTAAGGAGAAGAAGAAATTATAATAGATTTGTGAACCATAGGCACAAAGTATGACAAGGCAGTTGAGGGCAATCAAGGAAGTTTCCATCCAGAGGTGACACTGGGGGGGAGGGGGTGGGCCTTATCTCTGTGAGGGGCCATGGTACCCCTGCAACGGTGGGAGCATCTCCGTGCTTCTTCCATGGTGCGGGGCTGAGCCACCAGCTCCAGGTGGGCCCTGTGGGAGGGGCTGCAGCCATTCTGCCCAACTCCACAGGGCCCCCACCAGAGCACAGGGCCCAGAGCGGTCGCCCCGATTTGTCGTACCCTAGAGATGGGTCTGTGTGCACCCATGCTTAATTCCCTTAGTGTGAAGTGGGAAGAGGGGCAGGGCAATGCTGTACCCTTATAGATAATGATGCAAAAAGACTTAAACTGCCTGCTTAAGGTGCATGCACGCATAGCGCAAATGCACATGTGAGCAATTACTAAAAAATGAATATTATATCTCCCAGAAAAAATAATGAATTGGAGTTCTATTCTGAATGAAATAAAGGCAGTGGGGATGAATGAACTGATTTGGAGAAAACAAGAGCCCGCAAAAATATATCCTTTCTCCACACAAAAGTCTTTAGAAATTATAATACAAAGCTAAGAACCTTGTTTCTAGAGGTGCTTTCCAGTTCTCTCTTTCCCCACAATGTTTAGAGCACTATACAAAAATTCTCTCTCTCTCTCTCTCTCTCACACACACACACACACACACACACACACACACACACAAAGCAGAACCTAGATCATTCTTATTCTGAGGTTTGCAGCCTGCTTAATTTGCAGTGAGTTGCCACCACTCAGCTGTTTGCTATGGCTTTTACTTCAGAGAGTGCTGCCTCCTCGCTAAGCTGGATCTTATCAATGGTCAGATGTGCAAAATGTATTCAGGTGAGATCTGAATGCTTAGGATTTGGCAACAGCAGCCAGCTTAGACCTAAAGAAGACTGCTTCTTCTGACTAGTATCCATGAATGGCAACTAGCAAACTGTGCAGAGGAATGTGCTGAGAGAGGAAAAATAATAATGGAAATAATGTTAAAAAAAAAAAACAGAGACAAGAATTGCTGGCCCTATTAACTGGAAGATTAGTTATGTATGTTCAAAGAGGAAAGAGGGGAGAATGGGAAAAAGTTTGTAGGAGATGGGAAGGAAGGAAGAAAGTCTATAAAGGTATTTTTTTCTAAAATCCACTGAAAGACAGAATGTTAAAGGTAGGAGTTGCCAGCATTAAGGCTGTATGTGTATATAAAATTGCATAATGATAGATAAGGATCTGTTCAAATGGTGGTTTTGCAATTTTCACAGAAACCATGAAAAATGACTGTTTCCGCAAACACCATGAAAAATGGCAGTTTCTGTGATTTTGTGCAGAATCACCAGAAAAAACAACTTAGTAAAAATAAAATGCTAGCTCCCCAGTGGGAGCCAGTGGCTGCTGTGGCCTGGCCTCACAGGCTGCCAGGGGTGGGGAAGCCGTTGGCACAAAGGGGAACAGCCAAGATGCTGGTCGTTCCCTCTGCCACTGACTTGCCAAGAGGGCTGCCTTTCATGTAGCCCTGCTCCCTCCCCACCAAACAGTGGTGAGGGGCAGAGCTGCACAAATGGCAGCCCTCTCAGTCAATCAGCAGGGCCCCCTTGGCTAATCAGTGGCAGCAGGGGGGGGTGGTCACCGTGAAAAGACTACAAAAATGGCACTGGGCACTGTGAGTGTCCCACAATTTTTCCTTCACCTTAGTGCACTTTAAGTAGATCCCTAGCTATAGACTTTAGTTATAAATTACAATCCTAGAAAAGAGATCAACAGAACACTTTTTCACTAATTAAAAAAGCACAGGCTAGAAGCTAAACAACAAGCAAAGTCCTATACAGGATTAACTAAATTGATTAACTTAGAAAGGACCACACACACGATTACTTTAGTCTCCTTTCCAGGAAGTAAAATCACCTCTGGCCCTAGAATTAATAAAATATGTTTTGCATATTAAAGCCAAATATCCAAATCCACCCTGCAAGAAAATACTTCTCCTAATACTTGGCCGTGTTTATGTAAGAGTAGAGATATCATATTTACTCGAATACAAGATGGTCCTGAGTTTAAGATGACCCCCCCCAATAATTAGATTCTATACAAGTAAAATTTATAAATTTATTATAATTTTCCATGTATGGAATCTAAGTATTGGAGGATCATCTTATATTTTTCCCTCCCACCCACTACTGCAAGTGGTGGGGGGAGAGGTGATGATGGGGTAGTAAAGGAGAAGCCAGTAGGGAGACAGACAGTGGTGAAGTCAGTAGGTGGGGGCACGTGGTAGGGCAGGTGGTGGCAGGCAGTAATTGGGCAGGCAGTGGGGGACAGACAGTAGGCAGGTAGTGGGAGGCAGTAAGGAGAAAAGTAGTGAAGGGAGCAATGGGGGACAGGCAGTAGCAGGGTAGGTAGTAGGGGGCAGGCAGTGTAGAAGTGGAGGGACAGGCAGTGAGAGAGAGAGGCAGCTTGTCCCCTGCTGCATGTCCTCCTTCCACTTACCCCACATTGTGCCAGATCCCCATCCCCCCATCTTCCCCCCTCCACACAGCTTCTGTCCCCTGCATCTCTTTCCTTGTCCCCCCAACCCTCCTTCCTCCTGCCCCCGCAAAGTCTCTCCCCCATACCAGCCCCTTACCTTTGCTCCATGTTGGCAGGTTCCATCCCTGCTGCCACCTAAGGCACAAAGCATGGCGCCAGCCCAGCCCTGTAGTAGCAGGGGAGAAGTGCAGCAGAGGTGGAGAAACAGCACGGGGATGGAGAATCGGGGCTGTGGGGGGAAGTGGAGGGAGTGCAGAGGCAGCAGATGGCTGCCTGCTCCCTGCCGCCTCATACTACATTGTAATGGGAGGGGCTCTTTTCCCCAAATTAAATTGAGGGTAAAACCTCATATTCTAATCAAGTAAATATGGCATTATCAGAATACACAGTAAACTCACACATCTTAACTAGAGACTCACAGCATGATGCTGTTAATAAGGAAAGCTCTTTTTAGTAGCCTGCATAGATGTACAGAGAAGCTACTCTATTTAATAAAGCAAATACAAAATAAATAGCAAATACATAAACCCTTTTAAATTAGAGCCTTAACTGAGAAAAAAACCCTTTAAATCTTTGCTTATTTTATAGTAGAATTGAAGCAGCTTCTTCAGCACTGCTTTTTCTAAAACACAGAGCTACAGAACATTCCTAACTATAGGAAAAGCACATTGACATTTGAAAACTGAATGCTTAAAATTGTCACTTAAATCTATATTTATGGTCAAGTTCTAACTATGTCCAGTAGGGTCCTTTGAAAGTAGGGCTCTCCAACTCCAGAAATAAATTAAAGAAAAAGGGGTACCTAAAAAAAATATGTGAGAGTATGAGTTCTCCATCACAAGACTGGTGCTAAAAGAAGTAAATGGTAACATACAATGGTCTAAATTGGGAAGTACTGCCCATAATTAGGGGCAACATAGAAGCACATTGTGCCAGAAGGAACACTGACAAGCACACAGGAAATGGGAGGTATAATGTCTCCTGGGGCTCCTTGTCATGCAGGAACACTATGCAGGTACTGGCTCACACTGCAAGGGGGGCTCTGCATGAGCCCCTGAACCTCCCCCCCACTGCCCCCTCATGGGTGCCCCGTACAGGCCAGCTCCCGCCCCTTAAGAAAAAAAAAACCTGAAGAAACCCAGGGACTCATCGCTCCTGCTGGCAGTGGGGAGGGGTGATCCTCGCTGACCTGTGCCACGTGGCGGCTCTGCACGAGCCCCACAAAGCCCCAAGGCTGCACCAGGAGTGGAGAGTCCCAGGGCTTTTCTTGGCTTTTTTTTGTCTTAAAGGGCCAGAGCCTCAGTAGGGCAGTTCTTCTTCTTACACTATAAATCACGACAATGGATAAATAAGATGAATTTAGTCCACATACCATCTTCTAGACTAAATATTAAATTATTCAGCAAGGAGTAGAACTAAGCAGACTGTCTATTGATACACATTTACCTGGCAAATATTTTTCTAACCTCGTTTGCCCAAAAGCAAGAAAAAACCTGTGACCTGTCCCTTTATCAGCCATTTTTCTTAGGGAAGCATTCACTACACTGACTCCAGCCTGAACATAATCATATTTATTTGCTTACAATAACATTCATGAAAGTCTGCTAAATGTAAACACACATACTTCTGTCTGAGACCTGGAGTGATACAGGATGCATATACTGCAAGTAATCCCACACATATTTTGCCAGTGTGACATCACACTAACATCACCAATGTAAGCAAATTTTCTCTTGATCTTGAAACTTTCTTACCAATACATCTGTGATATCATTAGAGCTTATAGTCCTGTTTGCAATGACCTAATTCTTGACATCACACTGCACCCAACAAGCCAAGCACTAAGCACAGGAAAACAGTCACCTACTGCTTGTTGGACTACAGGTATAGGTGGTGGGGAAGAAAGGACATATCAATAAAAATAAAGTTATACCGCTTCTCAGTGAAACAGGTTTAAGATTGTTGCCTGGACTAAAGTTGCATCTT
>NW_005843100.1:169325-202580 GCF_000455745.1 Alligator sinensis
TTCTTTAAATCAGCTGAGACATTTTTGTTCAAACATTTCCCAAATTTTGGCTTGAGGTGGACATCCAGCCTGAAAAAGTTCAGCCCCCAAAACAGAAATTTGATGAAGTTACACACAGCTGAAAACAGGATATTAGGTAGCATTAGGTAACATGTTGCTCTTAACCCATGTTGCTCTCAACCTTTGTTCAAGTGAAAGCCAAATATTGTCATGACCTCATCATACTTACTATTAACTATTTACATTTATTATTAAAAACTGCATCAGAAACAACAGCAACAATGCTATATAATCTATTTGTGCATATGTTTCCAGAGGTTGACAGAACATACCTGACCATAAAGAATAATGGTGGAAGGGTATTAGATTTTCTTTGTGCTGGACTGTTTAATTCATTTTAATTACCTGTGGCCCCCTTAAGTGTGTTTCATGACTCCCCAGCCCCCACTCAGGAGTCTCAACATACCAGCCGAAAAATATTGGTTCATAATACTGTAAAGTACCTGTGCCCAATGCAGACTAGACAAAAAAAATCAAGAGGAACTGCAGCTACTTGAAGAACATAGGCACAGGAAACAAATCTACTACTGCTTTGGAAAAGAGTTTTTAAATGCAGAAGAAATGATGAACTGCAGAAGACATTCCCCTAGCCTGATAAAGCAGCAATTCTCTGATGAGGAGAGAAGCAGATGGAGATAAAGGAACTTGTTTTTTTCCTTTGAAAAGCATCCAATAAGGAGAGGAGAGTGTTCCTATGAAAATATCATCTGAAAGCAGTATATCCACAGAAGGTAAAGGAGATAGCTTGGAAGAGCAGGAGATAGGTAAGAGCTCTATTTTGCAAAAGAATAGACTACTGAGGCAAAAATTCAATTAGACAAAAGAAAGGTTGTGTTCTTTCTGCTGTGATTAGTAAAGCATTTTTCAGTGCTTAATAAAACTGATTAAAGCTCTCTGTCTCAGAAATATTTGCAAATATTTTTACCTGTGTTCCAATAGTCTCCTGGAAGCAGCGCCCAAGCTGAGTTTTAGCAGAAGCAGGAAACACGTGAGGAATGGGTTGCTGACTCGAGTAAGAAATATGTCCTTTCTGGGTCTTCTGGTATGGAAGACCTTGATAAGGGACCTGGGGATGTCCCGGCTGGGATACTTTTACTTTCTGTCCTGTTGATGTGCTATCAATCCTTGACACTTGATGGATCTGTACTGAGGCTTCAGGGGGATGTTTCACATGGATATTTACTATGTTAGGAGGGAACTTCACTAAAATCATTGGAGAGAAAACACAGAAGAAAAATGAGTAATAAAAGATGACAAGCAGAATTTCCAGGTATTCTTCTAGACTCTTTTAGTATAAACAATTAATCTAAAATTGGTGTATACCTTCTTAAAAATATGCACAAAACCCAGATTTAGAAATAAGTTGGAATGTATGAAACCTGGTTTAAAAAGTAAGTCAGCCATTTAGAAAGAAAAGTAAGACACTATAGGAAAATAATGCAAGACAACTACATAAAATAGGTGTCCAAGCTGGGTGGTATGACATTAATTTTTGTGGTTGTACTTTGTAAAAAGTATCCCATTCAAAGTTCCAGAATCCAAGCTCTACTGGGTTATTTTTGGATATCTAGTCAGCTTTATTTTGTTTTTCAAATCCATCATTTGTCTTTGGAACATGGGAAAAGCTTCAGATTTCATTCTTTCACCTTTATGTATCTGCCAGTGCTGAGATTGCCCCTAGTCCATGGCCAACCTCTCAACCACCGAAAAAACCCACCCCCTCTCCTGAATTCAGGACTTGGCAGATAAGGAGGAAGGAAATGCTTTCAAATACTTTGTTTTTAAATACAGTTGTAGTTTTAAGTTTTGGAATACAGGTTTGGAACTTCTGTTCACTTGTTTTAGTGTAAATAAGACCTGTTTGTGAATCTCAATTCCTTTGAAACATTCCAAACATTCAGTTCAACTCAGATGAAAAATAACTTAAATTTTGCAAACTACCATAATTCATCACCTTTTCAGCATATGTTAAATATACCTTGCTTTAACACATTCCTAATCCATCCAAACAAGTGGATATAACATTCTTTCCAAATCATCTTCTGGAGAACAAAACCACACATAGACAGCTTGGTACAGTTTGTGTGCGGAACAAAACCATGCACAAACTATGAAGCAGGGGCCAGCATCCTTTTTCAAGCCATAGCCTGCAACAACCCATCTCTAGTCTGGTGTGGGCCAGGTAGCTTCAGCAGTGCATCAGTGCAGTGCATGGGTGCAGTTTCTAGATCTTAGCTCAGTGCAAACTCCTCGCTACTCAGCCCCAGTACAGGCAGAGGCAGAGGCAAAAGCAAAGCCCTGTAGCTCCCTGGGCAAGACCCAATGGCTCTGTGGACCAAAACAGGCCTGCAGGCTGTATGTTGCTGACCCTTGCTGTAAAGGATGCTAGCTAGCTGACCCTGCACAGCTGTCTTCCCACCTCTAGCAAACAGAACCATTCTTTCTGATAATTATCTTAGATCATTTCAATTTTTCTGTGCAGAATTCTACCCTCACACTCTAATTTCTATTGCTTACTCTGCTTGTTTTTATCATAAAATTATATTTGTTCTTCCGCATCATTTTCTTTGAAACACAAAATGATAGCCGGACTACAAGTTTCAGTGTATCTGGTCTCTTTTGGGAATGTCTTAAAAGAAGCAGAGTTTTAGTTTCAATTTGGCCTGCCTCCTTTTTAAGTCTGAAAGTCCACAACTTAGGCTTCAAGACGGGCAGAGACCCTTTGAATGAGTTGGTGGGAAATTAGCTTGTATGACTTAATGGCTTTTCCTGGTTCTTCACTCCTTACTTGGTACCAGAAAAGCATCGTTCCTCAGAACGTGTGAGTTCTGTTGTAGGCAGGAGCCACAGGGAAAAGTTTCAATGTTGGCAGAAGAAAACTGTAAGGCCCCCTGAAGGAAATCTGTTTTGTTCACAGCTATTTCATATTATATAAAGACAACAAAACTGACTCACTTCCATGAATACATTGCATGGAGAGGTCTCTCTTCAGCTATTGTTGTGGATTCCTTCTGACTGATGCAGAAGGGAAGTGTACCAGTTCACAGTAGAAAGCTGCTAACTTAGATGCCCTACTGACTTCTGTAAGTTCGTCTTGGGATATTCAGTCAGTTCAAGACAGTGTTGAATTAAGAAGAAAGTGGTTCCTTCCTTATTGTCTGTCCAGAAGTACTTCTCTTTCTGCAAGTCTTGGATTCCTTTTAGCTGTCCAGTTAAATTTTAGCCTTTTTTCAGTCCTTTAAGAATGAACTATTTCACTCTCTTATTCAGAAAAAAGTATTCCTCTCCATCACCAAGGGCACATCCTGATGAGCATGCATGTGCAGGGTGAGTGTTTCCCGTGCGACAAATAGCAGAGGTACATATTTGTGCCACTGATAATTGTACCAGGGCACGCGCCTGCATACATGTTTCGGAAAATTGAATCAAGTGGGGTAGGAGAGGCTGTGGCCAGCACCTGTGCTGGCCACAGCAGCCTTACCTAGAGTTCTGGCACCAAGCCAGTCACTCAGAGCCTGGCTGACAGCTAGAACATAGATTTGGCTGGCCAGGCTCAATTTGTGAAGGTGCACACTGCTGCCTTGTGCGCCAAGATGCTTCTTTTAGTGGCATTTTTTTTTTTTGACCCTGGGAGATCCAAATTAGCAGCACAGTGAGTGGGTACATGTGCTCTGCGTGCAGTTTGCAGCACCTCAAGTGTTTTCATTTGGACATAGGAATACCAAGCAAAAGCAACGGATCTGTTAATGACACTGGTGTAGTTATCTTCTGAAGGAATAGGGGAATTCTTCAGAGGTCAGATACCGCAGTGTGAAATCTGTTGTACTTTTAAAGTGGATAACCCAAAACCTGAAAGATGACTATGTATTTAAAAAAGGGGGAGAGGGGTGTATTCTTTTTACTACTCCACCATTTTCTCTAGGTACCTTAACCTGGAATGGAATACTCACAGAAATACATATCAGCACAAATAAATACTTAAGTATCTCTACCCTCTTTTTCAAAAGAAAAGTTGAAGACAATTATTGTAGACCCAAGACAGGGCTTAACATTTTACTTCAGCTATATATTACTTTCCCCATGGGTTCGATAGCAGCCCTCAAGTTTCAATGTATTGAAAAAATGGAGCTGGTTGCTGTACAGAGCCTTTTAATTCTAATGATTTCAAAATAGATGGGCCCCTCTTTTTTCTACATACGTATAGCCAGTTCCAAAAACAAAATTATTAAGTTAGGCTATATATGCCATAAAGATGTTTACTATGGATTCATTTTACCAAAGGGATTCAGAAACTAATTGTGAACCACCAATTCCAACAGAAAATTATTAAACAAAGATTTTAACAAAGAAGGTTGAATTGCCAGACTGGTAATTAAAACAAACACATAAATAAACAAACAATATGTGCTGAATTACTGAATTGTAGAACTGAATTATGGGACTTTCTCAACAAAAGGAGAGATGACCCTGGATAGAATGCTAAGAATATTCTTGCAAGCATAAAGGTAACAGATACTTTTTTTGAAAGTGCTCTTTTTTGAGATTTTTTTTTTAACCAAATAATATCAAGTATCTTCAACATATTACTTGTAGCTGGCAGACTAAAACTCTGATCTCTCTCAGTCTGGGCAAAATTGCTAATTCCCAGTTTAATCATGTTTTTGATACTTTGGTTTCTTCACTGCAATTACAAAGTGATAAGAAGTAGTTATGCCTCTTATCTGTGATCTTATCAATCTTACTGGAAAATATGTTCTAGTTAATTGAAACTATTTCATTTGTGAAGTGATATTTATTATCTATATCATGACAGCCATAAGTAAAAGGATCACCATAAAAATTAACTAATTGTACAGCAGTCCATTTAGAGTCCTGGATAAGATGTAAGGATAAAATGATTTTCAGTTATACACTCTCTCTCTGTTCTAGGGTAGTAGAAAATTAATCAGCTGCCACTTCCTATTTGCCCTGTGACCATCACATGTATACCTCAGGTCATAATCTAGTACAATGCCATCTATGCTGCTCCTTATATAAGATGGTTATGCACCTAAGATGGGAGAAGTCTGTTACACAAAAGGATATGACATCTTTTCTGATTCTGTGTTCCAGACTAGATTCCACCATGAATTAAAGGAAAATTACCTTATCAAAATCATTTCAATAACACTGTGTTTCTTATTATTGTAGCTACCTAAGGAAAATAACTTCTAGTCATTCTGGTGGGCTCTGGATTCAAGATGTGGTACTTAGATTCAAACTGTGTAGACAGATGTCATTTTTATTACTAGTCTTTCAGCCAAAATTAGACAATAGAACTATATACCAATGGGAATATATCTGTGACAGAAAAATGTTACCTTTTACTCCTTGCTGGCCGGACATAGTCAGTGGTAAAGTATGCGTCGAATGGATGATATGAGATCCTATGGCTTTATTTGCCTGCTGTGGATGATGGTAAAGTTTTGCACCATTGGCACTTTGCACTGGGATCTGACAGAGTTTACCAGTATAATTAGGAGGGCACTGGCATTTATCTCGAGAGCTGCACTGGCCTCCATTCATGCACGGAAGGTGACAAATAACTGAAATGAAGAGAAAAAAAATACAGAGATTGTGTTAATTTCTCTTCAGCTGCAATTCTTTTTTTGGCATTATTTGATGATATAACATGTTGCTGCTGATATCACTGAGGGAAATGGTCTTCACATCTTTTGGCACGCATGAAAGGGCCACCTAGGCAGGGCCGTCCCTGCGGGGTGGCAAATCAGGGTGACCGCTCTGGGCCCCACGCTTTGGGGGGGCCCGGGGAGCTGGGCAGAGTGGCCGTGGCGACTCTGCACCGCCACCACTGGCGGCAGCTTCTTTGGATCAGGGCGTGTGGGATCGGAGTGGGGGCGGTGCCCCGCATGGGCTGATTTGCCCCGGGCCCCACACCCTGCTCGAGTCGGCTTTGCACCTAGGTGAGGCAGGTTTTTGCTTGTTTAGTCTGCTTACAGATGTGAAAAAAAGCTCAAATAACTCTTTACTTTAAGTCTGGCGTGCCCCCAAACCAAACACAGCACACGCGCAGAAGAGACATTGCATTAGCTGGACCTGGTTCGCCCAACATCTATATAGATCGCACTTCAGCTAGGCTTTTTGGTGCTTTTATCTAATAGTTGATTGGATCAGCTTAGGTAAAAGCACCAAAAAAGCACCGCTGAAGCGTGTGATCTATACAGATGCTGTGGAGCTGGGTCAAACTAACATGCTTCCTCTTCCAGTAAAGTGCTGTCATTTGTTTTTATTTCATATCTGCCAACAGCCTAAGTGGCAGGGCTACTCACCCTGTTTGTGAACTCTGCATGGTTGCATGCGTTTCTCTCCTCATACCAGGCAGACATAGTATACACATTTCTTTCCTAGGAGTCTATTGTACTACATTTCACCATAAGACAAAAATAATTCTGTGTACTACAGCATCTTCTCTCACTGTGGGGTATCACTTCCTGCACAACCTAGCTCTCCTCAAAAATCAAAGTTCTGTGTACTCTCTCTGGAGAGGGAGGATAATGCTAGGGGGAAATACCCAGTTTTTCTTGGGAACCTGGTCTGCTTTTCAGTATAGTCAATTTTTTTTTCCTGACATGAAAAAGTTTTATAACCCTGTGTAATGATGATTGAAATACTAACAGCTATATCAGTAATTTCTGAAGCAAAAATTTCCAGTTACAAAAATGCATGCAAAGAGCTACTTATTGATGATTATTCTGTGCCAGTTTGTAGTTTTGTGGCTCTATAATTTACCCAAGGAAACAAAGAAAATATTGATGCAAAGCGTAATCTTGAATCCAGAATCCAGGAAAGTGAATATTTACCAATCAGCAGTCTCTGCTGGGGGGACTGGGGTGGTGCAGGTGCTAGGGTTTACAGTTGACAGTCTCAAGGTCAAGGCCATAGCGAAAGCACTCATGGCGTGGCCTGTCAGATTCCAATGAATCTGTGACTTCTGCTAAATACCTTGTCACAAGGACTTTAAAAAGGAAAGGAAGTGGTCTCTGCTTTGTTTTTCCCCTGAGGTTCATTACTTAGTCTAAAAATATGATGCATTACTTTAAATTCTACTGGAATCTACTTAGTTAACATTTCAGAAATTAAAGCAATTAGAAAATAAAGGATGAACTTGCTCCTGACAGGGTAATGTCATTTTTACATAATTATAAAGTCTGTCGAGGGAAGACAGAGTATTTAGTTGTAAGCCTTAATACAAGATTCTGGCTTTAAACCACCCAAACTTTCCAGACATGGTATTTGTTAGATTTATATTACTTGATTATATTAAACTATAGTGTCTTTTATGCTCTGAAAGCTACAGAAAGTGTCAGGTTATATGTATACCTTGTGCTAACTATCTGTTGTGGTATAGTCTCTTGTCAACCACTGCACATTGCTATCTTACTGCTACTATAAAAGGTCAGTATTAGAAAAAGAATGTACATCTTGCCTGCTGTAAGAAGACAAAGTAGGAGGTTTCGCAGTCTGAGGAGTTCCAAATGAACTGCGTAATGTACTTGGATCTTACAAAGCATTGGAGAAATAAGCAATCAGATTGGCTCTCAGCAGAATATTATCACATTATATTGACAGGATTTGGAACATGTTTGCCTTATCACCAGATAGGTATTACTATGTCTGCATACAAATGTAAACGATTGAAATGTTTTTCCACTCTATTCAACAAATACACATTTCATAATTTTTGTCTGTTTAGCTCATATTTTCATTCTATATGAACTGACTATAAATGTTCCACAAACGGCAACATTGTGAATAAGCCTAAAAAAAAAATATTGACCATTTTAACCGAAGTCTTGCTGTTTGTGCTGGCAGGCTCTTGTTGAGGCTTAGCTGGGATATATGCATTTGGTTTAAATAAAGACTTTTCTCTTTAAGGTCTCCAGCAATCCTATAAACATCAGCTTCTCAATACGACAGCATGGCACCCAATGACCTTCAGGTACATGTAAAGATCTGCCTGTATTGCTCCCTCTGGATGATTGAAGCCTATGATAAAAATGCTTTATTTTGTGCAGAAGTAAGGACTGTTTAGAAAAGAGGTTCCAACAACAATGTAGTGCAATGTGGATGATGCAACAGTTTAAGATCACAAGGGTGTGGAACAAAAATTCTATAGTTTTCCGTGAGGCTATATTCATAGAAAGGCATTTTTAGGTGGGAACCGGCTTTCTCATTGAGCTGTCCATAAACTGAAAGAAACCTGTCATTCCTATAAGTTCTTTCTCCTTTTAGGTAGTGAAATAATGGACCATATTCAGCTCTTCACTAAACCACTATAAATCTACAGCAGTGGCTCACAACCTTTTTAGATTCAAGGCACCTGTTAGACTCAAGGCATAAAGTCAGATTGGTTTTGACACTGGATTCCTGTACAACACTTGTGTTCCACTGACTTGAGTGTAGCTGCATTGATTTATGTTTGGTGAGGTTTTAGCTTGTTTCATGAAAATATATTTTGAATTATTCATCATTAGTATCTGAACATGAAATACAAATCTGTAATAGATATGCTTCCACAGTCAAGTAAAAGTAAATAAATACCATGTGACTTCTAGGTTCAATTAAAACAGCTTAAATCTCAAACAACATAGACTTTTGAGAGGAATACTGTTTGTGAATAATCCAATTGGAAGCAATTTGAAGACTGAGATATGATTAAATAAAACCATGGCTGAATAATTGTGAATAAGACGCACACTTGCAGATATTGTGATGTATTGTTAAGGAACTTGTAAAAAGACCAAGGGCTTTTACATGCTGCACAAATCTACTGCTATAATTTCTGCAGGTCTGAAATTTCAGGATTATCATTTGGAGAGTTAAGTGGACAGGGGACAACAAAAAAGGAAACTACTGCTCTGGCCTTTTATTTTACCAATCAATCACAGGTTAAAGAAGTGGAAAGGGCTCCAAAGTGCAGACCCTTTCAAATGGGAACCAGATCTCAAAGCCAGTGTTACTTTAGACAGCTCAAATTCAGGTGAAACAGTTGTTTGTTTTTATTTTCCATAAACCATTGAGTTTATGGAATGTAAAACAAACATAACTGTTGAATACTGCCAACAGATGCAGGGGATATTATGGACAGAGCCCAACCAACAGACATGGGCAGGACATTAAAACATTGAAATTTATGCATAAACATCAGTGATTTGTATCTTGATGCAGGGTCCCTGAAACTACAACTTTTTTGTCTGTAGACTGATTGCCCCATTTTATCTGAAGTGAGTGGCAAGAACTCTTTATTTTAATAATGGCACCAGCTAATCATTTACAGTTCTCTAATATTAATGTGGAGATATTACTATATGTCAAAAACAATTAAAGCCTGTTCCTGAATATGTAACAAAAAGGGAAAAAAAAGAAGAAATGAATAAAATATGTTAACGGTAGCAACCATTGATCCTCCTCGACCATGGTGTATGTATGAGGGCCACCCTTTAATGCAGATACCTGGGCAGGAATATTTTGGGTTTGTTTTTTTTTGGAGTGGAGGCTGCTCAAACCTTCCATCTCCTGTTAGGCCACTGAGACAAAAATCCAAAGACCAGACTGAGTCCTGATGTTTGATGCCTCCATGGCTGTAGTTGTATAAGTGTCTGAAAATCAAACCCAGATCTCCTGTGTGGTAGACAAGGATTCTACCACTAAACCACAGGGGACTCCTGAATAAAATTAATTATGTCAATAAAATCAGTCAAGTCAAATGCCAGGCCCCTCAGGAATTCTTAATGATCATTTTGGTTGCATTGGGATGAAACTTATAAAGATTTTGTTTGATTCATATGTGACTCCCTTTTTACAATGTATTTGTTTTCATTTTGATATAAGGAAAGCAGGGATGGAGCGTGGGGGAGGGGGAGGGATACACTGGTGCACTTGTGTCCACCTTTGATTCCTGCCTGGCACTGGCAGCAGCATTTCTAGACAGGCAACGCTGAGAGTCAGCTTACCTCATGGCTCATTATAATCTACCTGATCTGTTCTAAACTCTTCATTCCACAGGCATTAATGACCCTCTTTTCTTTTTAATTGTCTTGATGCTCCACCAATCAAGCTAAGCTTCATTCTGCCAGGAGAATCCAGAGAGGTACACTGGTGCATTTGCACCCCTCCTTTGATTCCAGCCTGGCAGTGGCATAGGGTATACGGAAAGCAAAAGTGGTAATGATGCTGCTCCTGGTCAGGAAGCTCCTTTTTCACAGCCCTGCTTCACAGATTTCATAGACATTAGGGCTGGAAGGGAAGATCATTGAGTCCAGCCCCCAGCCTGAAGGCAGGAAGTCAGCTGGGGTCATAGGATCCCAGCAAGATAAGCATCCAATATTCTCTTGAAGGTGTTCAGAGTAGGTGCTTGAACCACCTCTGGTGGCAGGCTATTTCAGAACTTGGGGGCTCAGACCGTAAAGAAATTCTTCCTTATGTCCAGCCTGAAATGGTCTTGCAGTAGTTTATAACCGTTCAACCTCATCATCCCTTGGGGTGCTCTGGTGAACAAACGTTCCCCCAGATACTGGTGGTCACCCCTGATAAACTTATAGGTGGGCACCAGATCACCCCTGAGCCTGCACTTTTCCAGGATAAAGAGCCCCATAGCTCTCAGCCTGTCATCGTAAGGTCTGTTTTCCTGACCTCTGATCATGCATGTGGCTCTTCTCTGGACTCTCTCAAGCTTCTCCACATCCTTTTTTGAATTGTGGGGCCCAAAACTGGATTCAGTACTTCAGCTGCGGCCTCACCAAGGCCGAGCACAAGGGGAGAATGACGTCCTGAGATTTGCTTGAGAAGCATCTATGGATGCAAGCCAGCGTTTTGGTCGCTTTACTAGCCACAGCATCGCATTGAAGGCTCATGTTCATCTTGTGGTCAATGATGACCCCCAAGTCTCTTTCTTCCGTAGTGCTAGCCAGTGTAGCACTGCCGAGCCTATAAGGATGCTGCAGGTTTTTCCTCCCAAGGTGGAGAACCTTGCATTTTTCAGTGTTAAACACCATCAGGTTCTCATCCGCCCATTTGCTAAGCCTGTCCAGGTCAGCCTGGATCGCCCCCCTGTCTTTAGGTGTGGATGCTTTGCCCCAAAGTTTGATGTCATCGGTGAACTTGGCCAGTCCGCTTCTGACTCCAATGTCCACATCACTAATGAAGATGTTGAACAACACGGGTCCAAGGACAGAGCCTCGGGGGACCCCACTGGTCACAGGACACCATGACGATGGACTTCCGTCAATTACCACCCTCTGGGTCTGACCACGGAGCCAATTTCCCAGCCAGCGGATCGTGGTCAACCCAAGGCCACAATTGGCCAGTTTCACTAAAAGGTGATCATGGGATACTAGATTGAAGGCTTTTTTGAAGTCAAGATATATGACACCAATCTCTTCACCCTTGGCCAGGTGATAGGTCACCTGGTCGTAGAAGGAAATGAGATTGGTCAAACAAGACCTACCCACAACAAACCCATGCTGGCAATCCCTCAGGATGTTGGCGTCGGCCAGTCCATTAAGGGTGGCCTTTTTAATAAACTTTTCTAAGATCTTCCTCGGGATACAGGTCAGGCTGATGGGCCTATAGTTTGCCAGATCCACTTTCCTCCCTTTCTTGAAGATAGGCACCACATTGGCCTTCTTCCAATCTTCAGGCACTTCACCAGAGCACCAGGAGTTCTCAAAGATCCGTGCCAGAGGCTGGGCTATGATGCTCGCCAGCTCCTTGAGTACCCTGGGGTGTAGATTGTCAGAGCGAGCTGACTTGAAGGTGTCCAGTCTCTCAAGGTGTTTCCTCATGAGGTCAGCATTGATGGAGGGCAGGGAGTCTCCCTCACCCGGACCTCCCTGTCCCGTAGTGGGCATGGGCATTCCATGGGACTGATGAAAGACTGATGCAAAGTACCCATTTAATAGCTTGGCTTTTTCCTAGGTGTCAGTTGTCCCATCTGGTTTAGCAGGGGTCCAATGTTGCCCTTGCTTTTCCTCCAGCTCCCCACATATCTGAAAAAGGACTTTTTATTGTCCTTGATACTCAAAGCTAGTTGGAGTTCAGTTGCAGCCTTGGCTTTCCTGGTTTGCTCCCTGCAGGACTGGACCAGTGCAGAATACTTCTCCTTGGAGGTGAATCCTATCCTCCATCCTTTGTAGGCCTTTCTTTTTAGCCTCAGGAGGCCCGCTAGATCCCTGGAGAGCCAGGGGGGCTGCTGTGCCCTCTTGCTGCCTTTCCTCCGAGATGGAATAGAATTAGCTTGTGCATTGAGGATCTCTGCCTTGAGGAGCAACCACTCTTCCTGAACTCCTCTCCCCCTGGGGTCATGGTCCCTTAGGTCCTCACTGACAAGCTTCCTGAGCTTGTCAAAGTCAGCTTTCCTGAAGTCAAGGACTTCAGTGTTGCTGACTGACTTGTCAGCTTTATGGTGGGTGGTGAAGGTGATCAGCTTGTGGTCGCTGTCACCCAGCTTCCCATCAATCACTAAGTCGCCGATTAGGTCATCCCCAGTAGCCAGTACCAGGTCGAGCAGCGCTTTACGTCTCGTTGGCCCATAGACTTCTTGAGTCAGGTAGAGGTCATCCACGCATGATAGGAAGTTTTGCGACTGCTTGGATTTTGCTGAGAGATCCTCCCACGAGATGTCTGGGTAGTTGAAGTCACCCATGACAACCATGGGCCTGGAGCATGCGGCCTCAGCCAGTTCCTGGGTAAACTCCTGGTTAAGCTCTTGACTTTGGGTGGGAGGTCTGTAGTGGATTCCCACTGTTGTGTCCCCTGTGCCGTGTTCCCCATGGATTTTAACCCAGAGGGTCTCTAGTCATCCACCCTGGTCACTCATATCAGCTTGCAGAGACGCATAGCTTTCCTTAACATAGAGAGCTACACCCCTGCCCCTTTTATCTACTCAATCTCTCCTGTACAGGGTATAGCCATCTATACCCGTGGTCCAGTCATGGGTGGAGTCCCACCAGGTCTCCTTTATCCCCATGAGGTCGTAATTATTTGTGTTAAGCAGAAGGACGAGTCCCTCTTGCTTATTCCCCAAGCTCCTGGCATTTGTGTACAGGCAAGCAAGTGTCCTCTTGGGGGCTCTTGCCTTGCCCACAGATTGTACCAGGGCTGGGGCAGGGGTGGGCTCCCTTAAGTGCCTTGGCCTGCTAGCTTTGTAAGAGTTGCTCAGTGGGCCAGTAGTGGTGGTAGTGCCCCCATTCCCCAGCAGGCTTAGTTTAAAGCCCGCTAGAGCAGGTCAGCCAGTCTGGTTGAGAAGAGCCTCCTTCCCAGGGGAGAGAGGTGGAGGCCATCTCTTCCCAGCAGCTCGCTGCCTCTCTCGCCACAGAGCGGGCTGTGGTCACGGAAGCCAAAGCCTTCCCAATGACACCAGCACCACAGTCCTTGGTTCACTACCTGTATCCTCCTCTCCCTCCTCAGCCCATACCCCGAGACTGGGAGGATCGAAGAAAACACCACCTGTGCCCCCAGGCCCTTTAGCCCTGCTCCCAAATCCCTGTAGCACCTCATGACCCAGCTGGGAGTGCTCCGAGCCGTGTCATTGGTGCCCACATGAATAAGGAGCATGGGATAGTGGTCTAGGAATCTTCTCCGCAATGTCTCGGATGCGGGCCCCCAGGAAGCAGCAGACTTCCCAGGCTAAGGGCTAGGGGCAGCAGATTACCCCATCAGTCCCCCTCAGGATGGAGTCTCCCATGACAAACACTTTGCGTTTTGTCTTGGGGAGAGCGGGGGCGGTAGCTGCAGTTGAGCCTGTGTTGCCTGTGGGAGCTGGCAATTTAGCAGGCTCTGCTGGGGCTGCAAGCGGTTCATACCTGTTGCTAAGCTTCGGTGGGGCAGGGGCCTTGGTGTGGCGGGCCTTAGGGCCCTTGACCACCTTGGTCCATCCCCTTGACTAGACAGAATGGGAGGTCCCGGAGTCCTCCCTTGTCCTGGAGGGAGACCGTGGTCTACTCTCTGGCTCCCGGGGGAGAAGGGCCTGGCAGTAGGAGTCCATCTCCTGCTCACAGTCCCTGATGGGACACAGTCTCTGGACTGTGGCCTGGAGCTCCTCCAGCTGGCGCGCCAGAGACCCCAAAAGGGAGCAGACCCCACAAGGGTAGGTAGCCATGCTCCCAGGCCCCAGAGTCTGGAAAAGGGACAGGCAGCCCCCAAAGCCGAGAGCCAGGGTCTCTGTCTGCGTGAAGCCCGGAACCATAGGCTCCATCTGGATGGCTGTCTCTGAGGAGCCGGGGGGGGGCCACAGACCCCTTGGGGACCCTTGGGGTGCGGCGAGTGCCCATCTGTGGCATGCCACTGGTAGGTGGGCAGGTCCTGAGTCTGTCTACCCTAGGGGGCTCGCAGGCAGGGCCTTGGTCCCTCCCGCACACCCTCCTGTACGAACTCCGCACTAACTCATGCGCCAGCAGACAAGTGCACCTGTTTCCATAGCCTGTTTGCACGGCTCTGGTCACGTGGCTCCCTGGGGGGCTGGGCTAAGTAGGGGCCTGGGCGGGGCGAAACCCAGCCCGGCTCCCAGTCAGCTGCTTCCTCCCAGTCTCTAGGGGTTAAAAACAATCAGCAGGTGGGAGGGGGTTAACTCATTCCAGTAAAGTTCTATTTGTTTTTGCTTCCATCTTCAGCTGCATAATACAGCTGAAGGCCCAATGCATATTAGTAAAGCTTCTAGTTAATTTTTAACTAGAGAAAAATGTGTGCTGTTTTATATGTGATGATGCACCTCACCATCTGCACTCATCTTTTCAAAATTATAGCTCCGCCCATGAAAGAAAGATATACATTTTAAACACTTTCTTTTATTCTTCAATAGTTAATTCTTAATAAGTTTTAATTTCTACAATATCCCAAAGCCATGATCTTGTTTGGCGTGGTTGGGTAATCACTGTCCAAAATTAGCTGGTCACAGATTTGATAAAATGCATTCACCTTGAGTCTTTGTAAGCCAGGGTGAATGGTAGAGACACCTAGCCTGGTAGTTCTTGAGTATTTTCAAGTCAAATCCCGAAAAAAACCCTACTGAAGACATCAGTTAAAAAGGTACAGGACATGAATCATGAACAGAAAAAACGCATAATTACTGAGACTCAGTTTGTCGCTGAAATTACATCATCTAATTTGTTTTCAAGACTAAACTATTCTAAGCCATTTCGAGTAAACTGAATCATTTTATAAGCCTGAAAATGTTCATCTAATCAAAATAATGTCTAACAAACTAAAAATTCCTAGGACCTAATTCCTCTTAATCCTCAGTAAATAGCCCATGCTTATGCAATCAAGCCATGAAGATGCATATAAACCCCATGCCCATGACAAAGTATATTCTGTAGATGGCTTTAAAAAAGGCTCCACCCAGCATGCTGCATTTCTTTTCAAATACCCCCATGTATATAAGGAGGTCCTTGAGGTTCTGTCCTGCAATTTCTCATTATCTTCTGCCTTTTCATTTTCCTGGCTATCATATATTCAAATTAAGTAAAACAATAAAAGAACTTGAATTTTATTCATGAAATACAGGGGCAAGTTCTTTAATATAAAGTGCAGGCCTGTTAATTAAATAAAGTATTTCCCCATGATGTATCAGAAACTAACAAGTTTATTTTCATCTCTAAGAATTACAAATTGTTCAGCACTAACATATGTGCAGAGGTGATGATTTATGCATCTTTTACCAACATTTGGAAAAAATTCCTAAACACTGAAGGCACAGGGAATAGTAAAAGAGTACAATGACAGCTACTTGTCGTAGGCTAGAGAAAAAGTCCATTTTAACAGAAGTGATATATTTGTGCACACTGCATTCCTCAAGATCAGTCTCTTTACATACCACACATTTTTTAGACAAAAGGCCAAATTAATAGGCAATGCACAAGGTTCAAGGTTTCCTTACATTCACTTGAGACCTACTCAGATTTTCTGATTGCAAGACAGTCTGCATGGGTGTAATTTACACATCAAGGAACTAAAGAAAGTGAAAGATAAAAACAAGTGATATTATACTTCAGTTCACACATTATTATATCCCCTTGTTTATTGTTTTTTCTTGTTACACCCCTCTGTTCCAGTCCTTGATCTGGTCCTTAGATGTTTTTATATTCAGACTCCTAGCTCAAATTCAGAGGCTGCACGTGAGGAGGAGGAAGTTCTAAGTTAAAAGTCACTGAGTGGGTATAAGTCAAGTGAATAAATCTCATAGAGTGTAAGTAAATTCTAAGCAAATGTTGAGGTTACAAACTTAAGATCATGGGAGGTCACGTGAGGCCCTGGATGACTCGAATAGGGCAAATATAGTGCCCATCTCTAATAAAGGGAAAAAGGAAGATCTGGGGAATTAAAAACTTCGATACCTGGAAAGGTCACGGAGCAGGTTGTCAAAAAATGTACTGTGAAGCACCCAGAGAAGAACAAAGTGATCAAGAACAACCAGCATGGATTCACCAAAAGCAAGTCATGTCTAACCAATCTGATTTCTTTCTATGGTAAGGTAGAAGGCTGTGTGGACGGGGGAGACCAGTGGATGTACTGTATCTTGACTTTAGCAAGGCTTTTGATACTGTCTCCTACAACATTCTCATTAACAAACTAAGAAAATACAGACTAGATGAAAGTACTATAAGGTGGAAGTACGGCTTGGATCATTGTGCTCAGTGAGTAGTCCTCAATGGTTCCATGTCTAGTTGGGAGGAAGTATCAAATGGGGTTTCCCAGGGGTCTATCCTGGGACTAGTATACTTTAATACCTTCATTACTGATTTGAATAATGGATCAAGTGCACACGTAGCAAATCTGCAGATGACACCAATCAATGAATTGATTTGCAGATGCTCTGGAGCAGGGGTTCTCAACTTTTTTCTTCCTGAGGCCCCCAAGCATGCTATAAAAACTTAATGGCCCACCTGTTCCACTCCCTGCATGGGAGAGGACCAGCTTGGCTTCTTGGCCTCACCTGCATGGCCCCAAATGCGGCAGGCAGGACTTGATGGCAGGGAGCCCAGGACCCTACTCACCTAGGCTCCATGCAGCAGCAGCATGGAGCCTTGCCCACCTGCCCACAGCACTGCCTGCAAGATGGAGGCTTTGGGGCAGAGTGAGTGGGGCGGGCCTGCCACCACCCCTTCCTCATGACTTGCCTCTGCCCTGTGGGGCCAAGGCAGCTCCTCCCCATACCAGGGCTGGCTGGGCCAGGCCGGGCTGGGCAGATCCCCTGAAAACTGCCACAGACCCCCAGTTGAAAACCACTGCTCTGGAGGGTAGGGCTAGGCTCCAGAATGACTCAGATAAATTAGAGAAATGGTCTACAATCAATCATATGAGATTCAGCAAAGACAAGCACAAAGTCCGGCACTTTGGATTAAATAATTGCACGTACAAATGCAGATTGTGAAATGATGGGCTAGGCTGCAGTACTGCAGAAAAGGACCTGAGGGTTGCAGTAAACCAGCATTTCTCAACCTGTGGGTCACAATCCAAAAGTGGGTCACAAAAATATATGAAAAGGTTGCGAAGACACTTTAAAAATGGAGGAAACTTTCATACATTTTTGAAAAAAATAGATGTTACTTCTGCTTCACCACATGTTAATACTGTGCATACTAATAAACAGGGATCCGGGTTTTCTCTTTCCCATAGAAAAACATGTATTTTCTCCTTTAAAAGAGAAAAGTGTGGGAAACTGTGGGTTTCCCCTTGCAGGCTGGCAAAGTTCCCCTTCCTGCAATCATGGCACATTCCTCTTGGACAACACCCCCAGCCCTACCCCAACCTCTGAAATGCAATGCCCACCCCCATCCCTTCCTGGTGTATTCAAAGCAGAAGAACAGTGGTGGAAAGACAAAGGCAGAGTAAGACAGAACTCTTAGAAAGCTGGAGTGTGGGAAACCACTCTCGGTCAGGTCATGGGTTCAGTATTGTGTCAATAGTTGTGGTAGACACAAACTCATCTGCTGGTGTCAGCTCATTGTAGCGGAGCCACAGGTAGCACACAAGCCAGATTCTTACACTGAACAGCAACCCAGGCTATCCCTGCATGCTTTCAAAGCAGCTGCCCCCTCTCCAGCTGTGGAACAGTTCCCAAGGGAGCATGTCTAAATTGTGGGGTGAAGTGCACACTCCAGAGGGTAGGGAACAATTGCAGGCAGACCTGGACAGGTTAGAAAAGTATCCTCTGGCAGTTGGGGAAGCCCATTCGGTGGAAGCTGGCAACCACCTCCTGCAAGTTAATGAGGTGGATGAAGCAGTTGGCCAGGATGTTCTGGAAGATGAGGCACGCCTCCCAGATGACCTCTCCAGCCATGGATTTGCCCACACTAAACTTGTTGGCAATGTAGCAGAGACTGCGAGGGTGGCCAGCTTTATGATGGCAATGGCTACTTGCTTCTCTGGAGCGAGAGGTGGCCATATGCCAACCTCCAGGCACGTGACGTGGGGGGGCCACCTGGGCAACTATGTCCATGAAGGTGGCCCAGTATATGTGGAAGGTTTATATCCACTGTTTGTCATCCTAGGTTTTCAGGACTATCCGCTCCCACCAGTTGCTTCTGGTGGTGTGGCCCCAGAACTGGCACATGACAGTCTGGAAGCAGTGCCAGACAACCCCAGCATTCATGGTATACTAGGTGGCTTCAACCTTATCAGCCACTTGGAAGTCACCGACCCATTGTATGATGCTTGGTGGGTACAGGGTGCAGTAGGTGGCACTGTGTGGGATAGCTGGCTGATGGCTCAGGGGAAGGAAGTCGTGTTCCATGGTGACCAGCTCATGGATCATGTCTAGGTGGCCATGCATGCTATCCCACAGCCTTCTTCGAGAGTCACGCAGGGCAACAAGCAGGACATGCCACAGCTCCTGGGTCTGTATCTTTGGGCGTGGGTGGTGGGGCAACATAGATTCATAGAAGTAGGGTCGGAAGGGACCTTGTAGATCATCAAGTCCAACCCCCTACCCTGGGCAGGAGAGAAAACCGGGCTCAAATGACCCCAGCCAGGTAGACATCAAGCCTCCTCTTAAAGACCCCCAGGGTAGGAGCCATCACCACTTCCCTTGGAAGTTGGTTCCAGATCCTAGCCGCTCTGACTGTGAAGTAGTGCCTTCGGATGTCCAGTCTAAATCTACTCTCTAACAATTTGTGGCCGTTACTCCTTGTTACCCCGGGGGGACGCTAGGGGGAACAGGGTCTCTCCCAAACCCTGCTGGTCCCCCCTGGTGAGTTTATAGACCATGGGAGGGTGTGAGCAGGACGGGTCACAAAGGCATGTACAATTCACAAGGGAAGGCGCTTGCTTTGGGGCTCTTCTTGAAGCCTCAGGGCAGTGTGCGGAGGAGGGTTGGCAGTGACATGGTGGGGGGTTAGGGAGCATTTGCCTGTGTCCAGCAGCCAATCAGGGGTGGCTCAGGCACTTGGCCGAACTCAGCAGTCTCTAGCAGCCCGAGAAGCCCATAGAGCATGCTGGGAAGTGTGCAGGAGTGCCATGCACTTGTAGGCCTTGGCCAGTGAAGGATACCTGCATGCCCCCCCACTCCCTGCCCACTATGGACAAATGTGTATTCTGTTCACTCCAGATCTAAACTACACCACTTAGAGAAAGTTAGATCAATTCCTCCTCTGCTTTTTGAACACCTGTATGTAGCCTCAGAGCTGATGCTAAACTCAAACAGGGAGTCTGTATTATTATTGAAACAGTAAGGATAAATATGCAGCTATTGAACCAGATTTTCAGTTAATATAAATCACCATTCCTCCATTCGTTTTGCTAAAGCTTTTCCAACTTTTGCATGATCTGAGGATCTGTCTCATCATATTTAAGCAATATAATTACCAATGGGCTGTTTGACAAAGCAGTAATCTCAGTCCCAAATGGGTAAACCTTGATGTCACAGTCATATATTTTATCCAGACAAGGGATCCTAGTTATTGCCAAATAAAACAAGCTTACTGGTGTTATCCCTTGTCATTATTATACTTATTAAAAAGAGGAGAAAGCAGCAAAGCAAAACAAGAGAATTAGCTATCATGAGTAGTGCTAAAATATGTAATATTTTTAAACTATAAAGGACCATTTTGGCATCTGAAAGTGTTATAATAATTAGATAAAATAATTTGGTAAATATACACTGTTAAAAAGAGAAGGATAAGATAAAAGCAAGATGATGACCTAATTCAGGAATGGTATCCCAAGCCATTCATTACTAATATCCCCCTACACAAGATCTCAATGTTGTTAGAAGCTGGAAACACATATCAGTGGTTTGAATGCACATTATATTTCAAAACTATTAGCATGAAGAAGCAAGCAAATGTTAGAAGCCTATCATGTGCAGACTTAAGGTTGCCTTTCATAGAATCATAAAATCATAAAAAATGAGGGTTGGAATAGACTTCAGGAGGTCATCTAGTCCAGTGGCTCTCAACCTTTTTGTACCAAGACCCTTTGTAAACATCAATGGCCAGTCCTGACCCAGTAAATAGTTTAAGTAGAAAACCACCCCCTGGCCCTGCTGGTGCCCCTCACTCCCAACCCCAACTCCTGGGAGTGTGTGTGGGGCACAGGGGGCCCTAAGGAGCTCTTTGTAGACTGGAATTCTGCCAGCCTGCAAGGGAAAAACCAGTTTCCCATGTTTTTCTCCTTTAACAGAGACTTCATTTTCAAAGTTTGTTGATCCATTTTCAAAGCTTGTTTGCAAACCTTTAATATATTCTTGCAACTTGCTTTTGGGTTACTAGAGAAGAATCTTTAGGCTCCATTTACTCCCACTCTCTGATGGTACAACAAAATCTCAGATCACTACCATTCACAAATACACTAGGAACTGTTTTTCCAGGCTTTGTCTGCCAGGTGGATTGAATGTTGTTAGCTGGACTGAGGGTCAGCAAGGCCCACCGGCCCCACCCCACCCCACCCCCAGCCAAAAGCTTCTGCCTGGGACCCTGGGGTTGTTCCCCACCTTCCTCCACCCAAGAAGGCAATTCAAGTAAGAATGGGCAGAGGGCCAGGTAGGCCTGGGTTAAGTCGAAGGGTCCCAACACACACCCATACCCTGCTCCCACAACCCCCACCAACATACACACACATCCCAACATACCCTATGCCCCCCACACACCCCACCACACACACACACACAATATAAAAGCATGAGACTTTATTTTTGAGTTGTTATGCAATCCCTTCTATATACAGTACACAAACACAAATAATGACAAATATTTTTTGTAATAAAATTAAAATATGTTATAATAGGTGTTTGACTTCTCATGTATGATTTGTTTTGTTCTGGTTCTAAGATGGCAACCCCCCTCCCAAAAAAAGTATTTCTGGGGGCAATGGGAGGGACTTCTTGGTGGCAAAGGTATGTAGTTAGGAGGCGGGACTTCTGGTCCCAACATGGTGATTACGGGGCAGGGCAACTGTCAAGGGGTAGGGCTACCCATGCAGTCCTCAACAGCTTGCTAAAACTTAAGCAGCCCTCCACCCAAAATCATTGCCTGCCCCTGGTATACTAAGAATTTATGACTGTGCTTGGTAGGTTTTTTTTGCAATGATTGGTCACCTTCCCCATTGAAATGTATTCCTTATTTTTAATTTGAATTTGTTTGGTTTTATCTTTCAGCCATTGATTCTTGTTACACCTTTCTATGGAGATTAAGGTGCTATTTCTTACCAATTTATGTTCTGTAATTAAGTCACATCATTCATTCTGTATGACTACAGGCTGTATAACCGTTTTCATCATTATTTACCAGTCTACCCATCTTCGTGTCATCTGCAAATTCCATCAACAATGATTCTACGTTTAGTTTCAGAGCATTAATAAAAACATTTTAACATATTAAATCTAATAATGAATATTGAAATAATATTAGTATTTTTCCCGCCTTCAGAAATCTCCCAAGATTTAGCATCAGCAAGTCAAATAACTTCTCAGCTAACCCTTTTAGGATTCTTGGTGCTTTGTATATAGACCTTCTCTTATTTAGAAATGTTTACCCATAGTGAATATTCTTCAACAACTTCACTACTCGCTAAAGCTTGTAAAGTACTTCAACATTTGCATGTGATACATGTACTTCTTTACAAATACAGAACAGAAGTGAAACTCTCTTGCCTTTTCTGAATCAGTATGAACAGTTCTTACCATTTCCATACAGTGAAATAGCTATATATCATTGCTAAGATTGCTTTTGCTCCTAATATTGTTAAAAACTCCTTATTACTAAGTTCTAAGTCTCGCCAACCATGAATTTTCCCCTCATGTCTTAAGATGCTCTAATCATTTTTCTGTATTTCATCATTTCCAGTCTATATCATTATCTATTTCCCTTGTTATCTGTTGCTTATGTCTAACTGCTGCCTTCCCATTGCCACTGAACCAAAATGGGCTGTAAGCCAAAGTTGCCCCATTTCTTCATTATGTAATTGTGATTTTTTTTTGGCTATCCAATACATTCTCTATAAAAACAAAAACCTCCCAACATTCATTCACATTTTTAGATCTATAATTGCCTCCCAAACAATTTTGCTCATAGTCATATGAAAAAACTTTAATAAAGAAGCATTATGTGAGGACATTTAGGAAAAAATGCAGTCTGCTCTGATGGTGGGTTTTCAAAGGACTTGTCCTATCTCTGTTCCCATTACAGTTAGTGTGGGGCATGTATTTCTTTTTTTAATAGCGTGGGTTGGGAATGATTCAGGAGGGTCACATGCTCAAATACTGCCATTGGAACCATCTGAATCACTGGGATTCAGTTTTCAAAGACTGGCTGGCGTAAATCCTATGGCTTTGCACTTCACTTTAGACAATGAAAAAATTACATACAAGGTTCTCTTTCTTCACCCTCTTCTTCCTTCAAAAACATATATTATCACATAACACATGAACAAACACCGTCACGGTCAGAAAGTGTTTAAATACATTCCATGACATCTAGGACCACTCAAAAATGGGGTTGGTCTTTGCTGAACAATTAATTCAAACACATTTTTTAAATTACGCCATTATTTGGTGGACTAAAATTAATGTAAAATATGGTGATGTCCTCCCTAATTACATATTCAGAGACAGATTATAGTTTCCCTGCACTGAAACTTTTTCATTCTGCAAGAAATCTGGAAAAGTACATCTAGCAAACAAACAAACAAACCCCACACCCAAAAGAGCACCATATCTAACCTCCAGGGATTTTCAGCATCTCTCTATTACTGAATATAATTAAAACATTCTTCCTCATTATTCCTTTTCCAAGATCTACACCTGACATACAATACATTACATTTTAACACAGTGTTTATTACTTTAAAATCTACTGAGACAAAATGACTGTGATGCCACTTGATGCAATAGTAAGTTTTGACTTCATAACAGCAAGTGAGCAAATCTTAGTTTAAATAATCTGCAGAAATGACAAAAAAAATGTTTACAGAATCACACAAAATAAGTCTTCCCACCTCTTCTATTTCAGTGTGCCTCAGAATAAAACTCTCCATTTAAAGCACATTCTCTAACCTTAGCTGGAAAGCAAAGAATCAGCTTCTGGGATGATAATTATTTCCATGAGAAACAGATATCTGTGAGCTGCTGAAAAGCAGACTACTGATCAAAGTCACTTGAAGACGGTATCATTTTACTGTAAACAATGTGCGTATGTGTAACCAATTAGGTATATACTAGAAAATAAGAACCATTTACTTCTGGAAAAAGGAGAGGAGATGTTTGTCATAACTGTAGACAGAAAGCCAAAAAGGTCCTAGCCACAGGAAAAACAAAATAGCCCACACTGGCTCAGTTCCTTTCATCCTTATTTGCATAAACACTCTCACTTATTTCACTGGGGCTGCTCACGTAAGTTAGGCAATAAAGGTTTGGCCCAGAGACAGAATTTTTCGACATAGAGCCTCCAAATCTGCAATGGGATCCATATGGATGAACTCTACCACCTTTATGGAGGCCCACTGAAGACAGCTTGGTCTTGCCTGAACACAAAAGACTACACACATGGCTGAGATAGCAGGATTGGGACCTCATTTTTATAGTCATTTATATCAAATCTCATGAATATCACAAGTACAAATACAAGAGAAAAACAAGTTCTGTGAAGGAGGCCTGCAGTACCAAGGACTATTTTTTTATTGTAATTTCCAATTATGATGATTAAAGTGATTTAAAATACATTTCATTTTCATAATGAAAAAACACAGACAAGCACAAGCACACTCAAAATGTGCACCAAAATGATTTCAGGTTGCCAAAGTGCTCCAGTTCAAACAGAATATTCCATATTTTAAAATAATGGTGATGATATTGACAACTTGATGAGGAAGAATGTTTTTATGGCTTTGCCACTAGAATGGGACTCAGAAAGCCTGAGTTATACTTAAAGACCTCCTGTAAGACTTTGGGATAGATAGTGAATTATACTCTTGGTATGTCAGTTCCTTATCTGTAAAATGTGGTTGATGCAACCTTCCCTAACTTAGGGATCTTGTGAAGATAAATTCATAAGTGTTTGTGAAATCCTCAGATATGATGCTGATGGCAGGAGGCCATATATGTGACTAGAAATGTTGCAATAACAACAGTAGTTTTCTTTGCTATATTTTCATATGCAAAGAAGTTTACAGATACTAGCTAATGAAATGTGATTATTTATGCATCTAGTACCAGTCATTTCTGGATTAACAAATGTTAATTTGGGCCTAAAATTGTATTCCCTGTTCATCCATAATTTCCTTTGAAGTTAATGATTGTTTTGGGTGCACAGCAAAAACAGGGTTGGGCCCCTGAAACATATTTCACAGCTGCAAAAAAAATCCTACTGAAAGTCTAGTCTTATATGCCAGGGGAAATGAGGAAGCCATTCTTTATAATAATCACTGCCAAATAATTAAGTTCTATATCCTTGTGAGAGGAAAAGCACTTACAACTAGCACAATGACACTACAATTTAAAATGTGGGATTTAAAAAATGAAAACACTCTTAAAAAGCTTCTGAAGTCAAAAGTAAATAAATTAAAATCATTAGCCTTGGCTTGGAAGCTACTTAAACATACTATAAAGAGTAAAAGAAGGTATGCATACTCTTACACAGTGAAGCTGGAAGGCAAAAAATAAAGTATAGCTAAGGGCATGAACAGCATGTGCCCCCAGCGACTGAGGGGGCATGGCTGCGCCTGCGGTGGTGGGAGCACGGCAGTGGCAGCGGGAGCCCAGCGGCAGGGAGCTCCTGCAGATGCTGCCAATACTGTCAGGGGTGGGGGAGGGTGGCGAGCACCAACCAGGGATCAGCAACCACCCACAGGCGCCACCTGCAGTGTCCGCGGTGGCCAAGGGTGATCATGGACCGCCCCTGGCCACCATGTTAGAGGCGCCGTTTTGCAGGGGGTGTACATGCACCTGTCTGCACCTCTTACACGTCGCCCCTGGCTAAGGGCAAGGTTCAAGAAATTATTCTTGCCAGATATGGAAATCTAATGTAACTGAAGCCAATACAAAGAAGAGTAAATTGTGTCAGCTAATGTGTAAGAAGAAAATTAGGGGGACAAAGATGGAATTTGGAGATCAAAAAAACAGAGAACTGTTATTTTTTCAAACTTTATAAGAAATAGGAAGCCTCTAACAGAAAATCAAGACAATGAGAAGAAGCTAAATGATTACTCTGCATGGGTCTAAACTTATCACAGACCTGCCCTTTTCAGATAAAGCAAGATCAAGAATGGCCAAGAATTAAAGTGTTAAATGAAAAGGTGCTGGAACAATTAAAAAAAAAAAAGAACAGTGAGAAACAAGGACCAAGTGGTACTTTCAATAATTTGGAGGGATCTTAAGGATGAAGCAGCAGTTTTTTCAACAAAAAATGCAACCTTTTGTTACAATAAGCTACTGTCCTGGAGGATTAGCAGATAGCATATATTATGTGCTTTTTTTTTTTTCAAAAGGCAGCAAAAGTTGATACAGATAATTATAGACTAGTAAATCTTACCCTGTTACATAACAAGTCAGTTGACAGACCATATTGAATCCAATTAAAATATTATTTTCTGGAAAAGTACAAAAGTTACTTTAGAGACTCCATATGTGAATGATGCAAAGTCTTAAGAAAATAAGCACATTTTAAGTTATTTGCACATAATACATTGTTTGCTTTCATTTTTAGGACTATCAGTACCAACCACTAGTTAGAAGATTCAGTTTGTTTATAGTATGAAATGGAGATGTATAAATGAGACCCATAACATTTCCCCACCCCATTTGGATTAAGAAAAATAATATAAACTAGTCTCTTACAGCTATTAATGTTAGTAAGCATTGTTGAAAACAGGTCATTTGGTTCATGGGTAAAGACTTCTTTCCCTTGCTTTAACATTTAAAGTAAATTTAGTGTTGGTAAAAAGATGCCTTTAGGGCTAGGGACAGAAGTTACACACACACCGGTTTAAGTGATCGGAAACTGGTTTAAACCTGTAATGGAACAGAAGCTCAGTGCACATAAACCAGCTTCAAAATGACTGAAAATGGTTTAAGATAAACCTGGTTGAATGTGGTATCAGACTTAACTGACTTGGGTCAAACCAGTTTATAAAACTTCTGTCTCAGGCTCCTTCCTGGTTCAAGTTAAATCACAGTCCCCCAGCATCCCAGCATGCTTTCCAGCCCTGGGCTCAGCTGTGCTGTTTGCTCCAGAGCACAGAGCTTCCCCCCTCCCTCTGCTCCCTAGCTGGAGCAGTGAGGGCTGGCTGACAAGGTAGGGAGGGAGGTAAGCCTGGCTGGGGATGCAGCCCAGTCTATGGGGGCGGAGGGAGCAGGCAAACCCTGGCTGGGGGCTGGGGCCAGGGAGGGGGGTTAAACACCCCTTCCCCCACTCAAACTTACTGCTGGCTGCAACTGTGGATTACAAATCCCAGGGGCACCTGGAAGCAGGAAGAGGAAGTGATAAGCAATGCTGCAGAGTCCTGATGCTGTAATTCTGGGAGACCAATTCTGCAAATCCAAGAGACCTCATGGGCAGCAAGAAATGGAAGTGAACATACAGCCAGAGAGCCACGCTCTAGCACCCACTGGCTTCTAGCCTAAGCCACTGCAGGCATGTGGCTGCATTTCTTGAATCAAAGGCCAATGTCTGTTCACTTCTGTTTCAATTTAATCTGTGTAGTTTAGACTAACCTGCAAAGACAGAATCAATTCCACCTCTGGGCTTTTTGACTGTCTGTACCCAACCTAGATCAGGCTGGTTAAAATTAGAGGCCTCTTTGTTGAGACTATCAATTAATGTCAACTGGACATCTGTCACCTTGGAACTAGATCAAACCAGCACTAAATTCTTTCACAGAGGATAATGACCATCAGATAACATGACCAATGTGGAACTTGAATCAGATTGGTAACCTAGAAGCAGAATGGTTCTGTATCTCAGGACTGATCTCTATATCAATCCAGGTCTCTTTAATATGGTGACCTTGGTTCCTGTATTGTGTACAGCTCAATCAAAAAAAATTCTTCACCAGTAGGAGCAAAACCAAAGTCACCAAGATTCAGCTTACTTTAAGGATAAAGGATAGTAATACTTATTTATAAAATGCATAGTTTGGTATAAATTTATTTTATGTAGTAGTGATACTCATTTGATAAACTGTGGAAACATTTATTGTAGACGTCTAGCTATACCGTATGTACTATATCCACTAATCCAGTTGGGGGCCAATGGTTTTGGCAGACGTGCCACAAATTAGGTTCACATCCCCACTGGGGACCACTCTAATCTCCTCCCTCTATGCAATGTGCTGTTCTGCTTTCTGCTCCCTGCCCTCCGTTCCCCTGCCTAATCTGGTGTTCTGCTTTCTGTTTTTTTCCTTTTGCTCACTGCCTGATCTGCTGCTTTGCTTTCTGCTTCTTGCCCAGTCTGCCACTGTGCTGCCCATACCTTCCCCAATTCTGCTCCATGCCACACATAGAGACTACCTGGCACCTGTGCTGCAGGTTGCCCATTCATGCACTAATTCATCTTTGTTAAGTCAACTTCTAAAATTCTAAAGTAGCTTCAAACAACTGTAATTTTTTCTTGGGAAAGAGAATTTGACTGGAGGAAGCAATTGCCAACAAAATGCTTCTTTATTCTTGTTTTGATCACACTTGTTTTACATTGACTGCAATGCTTTTAATTTCAGGGGAGTTAACCCTATCACATACCAGGATATATTAGAGGAGAATCAGGCCTTGAATTGCTGCACTAATGCAAAGCTGGGAATCTCCCTCCTACTTCTCAAGTATGTAAGGTGCTTGCTTCTAGACCTTTTAAACTGCACAGCCAGGCACAGACATTCAAAAAGCCCAAGGTGGCATCAATTTAAATACACAGTTTTCTGTAGGTGGCATAGTTTAGATCGGTAGCAAACAGTACTCACATTCACCCTGTGGTTGGGGGGGGGCGCAAACCTTACTCTGGGTTCCACCATTTTAAACTGGCCTCTGTGTGTGCCAAACTTCTGTTCTGTTATAGGTACAGACCGGTTTCCCATCACTTATACCAGTAAAAGTGTCATGTCTGTACCTGGCCCTAGATGTTAGTTCTTAATTAACAACACTAACAGGTACAGCTCTTCATACGTTATCACCCAAACCGGTGCACAGCATTTTCTACCATAAATAGTGCACTTGTGCATGCACACATGCATGCACACATGCATACACACCCACCCTCAAACACATTCATTAATACATACTTATGAATGCTAATAATTCTGTTTATCAATACTCAAAACAAGAATAGAAATGAGAACCCAGTCAATCCAATAGCAAACACTTTTACTAGTATATGCACATACTTGCTATACATGCATGACTGCAGCTGCTTTTCCATAATTTGACATCAGTTGATTGTATGAACCCAGTACCCTTTGCCTCCCAGAATCTGGGTCCATATAAGTTGATACAGTCAGGTGGGCAGAAGTATTCCATCCTGGTTATTCGGTTATTCAGTAACACAACTATAAATTATATCATGATCTGGGAGCTTGTAGCTGATGGCTAGAAAAAGGTATTTAGAGGTTTGCCTTTGGGAACTGGCTTGTAGGTAAAGGAGATATGCATGAGAACAATGGTTCATGGCAATGACAAGGGTTAATTGATTTCTAAAAGCCTGTTTGTGACAAAGTTTCCTTCAGGGCCAGCTGTGTCTGACACAGGCAAGCAGCAAACAGACACACAGGCTGGGAAATTGAAGACATGCATCACACTGTTCCATAACATGAGATAAGGTGGCATTAGGTCACAGTGCCAACTGCACAGCCCTTGGGATTTCTGGTTTTGGTGGCAGACCAAATTAGGAGGCCCAGGAAACAACCAAATTAGGATGTGTGCATGTGATGTGTTTGTGAAACAAATGAATATGCTGGCAGGATAGAATGTGTACAGTATAACAACTACAGAGAGAACAATCAATCATTCCCAAAGATAAAGAGTCATCAGAGGGGAGAAAGAATACGAAAGGAGGGATTTCAGAGCAGCAAAGGGTCCTTGAGGGGGGAACCCAAGGCAATCATGGATAGAGGGTACACCACCAGCCTGCCTTATTCACCCCACTGGGGTGGGGAAGGGGATGGGTTTGGTCTTTGATCTCCAGGCTGCTGACATCTGACATTCAAGAAAGAACCTCAGGGTGAAGCTCACATACTGACTAGACACACCTTGACCCTGTGACGGTTCTAGGACTAGTAGCTATAGAATTGTTTTTATCTAGATATAATAGATATTTCATCTATTATCACTGTGCATCAATAACATTTGCCTATTATTGAACGGAGAGGTTGTGGTCAGTCTGAGGGTTTGGGTCTGCCCAGAACAAGGTATCTGGGTCATAAATCCAGTGCCAACAATGGCAGTATTTACACACCTAATGCAACCTGTCCCCTGCCATTGCAACACTTTCCTACTGGATGATATTCTTGTGCCTGAAAGTTTATAAAAGGAATAGAATATAAATTTTGTAATCCTGGGCAGTTTAAAATCAGTGTAGTTCTTCAATACTAAGTGATTAATATCCTGAAATAGTTTAAGAAGCAACTACCTAACTTCACGGTCATGTTCTCATTACAAAATAATGTCCCTGGATCCTATCAGCATCCAGAGTGTTAGGAAACTGCCCTCCAATTGCAGTAGGTAATACCTTTGCATTATGCTTTAAATTAAAAAAGAGTAATACTTTTGTTTACCCACATTTGTTTAAGAAAGTCTGAATGAATAATTCATTGGGAATAGGCAGTTCAGAATAGATCTCTGTTAACAAACAAAGGAGGGTCCCTAAACTAGATTATCCTGGGCTGTTTCCAAGCCACAAGCAATAGAATGGAAGAGATCTGAAATTTCCCAGACTATGTCATGCTGGGAAAAATTTGGAAGTTTTCAGAGGACCACCCATTACAATCCAGTATTGGGGAGCTGAGCAGAGTACCAGCCCTGGAAACCAACTTAGTGGGGCCACCAGAATGACCCCTTTCCCTGAACAAGAGCACCATACTGCATCTGTTAAAGCAGCATCTGCATGCATGGGCTCCACAATTACTGTAGCAGCAATTAATGTAGCAGCCAGACCACAGCATGACAGCAGATTATACTCACAGAGCAGTCCCCAGGGCAGTTAAGACTCCTGCCTCCACCTTTTTGGCATTCCTTCCCCTTTGTTTTTCAGCAGCTCCCCTCCCCTCCCCTCCCCCCCCCCCCCACTCCCCAGCAGCATTTGCCCATGTCACAAGACTTCCAAATTATGCCTGATTATTGCTGATGGATTGAGAAGGGAAAATGCATCATGCTTAGAAATAAAAATCAGAAGTTTACTGAAAATATACACATCCACAATGGGATTATGCTCAGCAGCTCAGAATATAACAATATAGTATGGTGGTGCCCAACTCATCTGACCCCATGGGTGGGTTGCCTGGCATGAGGCCAGCCTGTAGGCCAGATAAATGATGCGGGGCTCACAAGGCTCCCCAGTGGTCCAGAAATATTCTGGTAGGAAGAATGGCAGCAGCATTAACACTGCCACTGCTCCACTGACACCAAATACCAGACAGATGAGAAGCCAAGAGCCAAATGACATGGCCCCACACCATTCATCCAGCTGCAGGCCGGCCCCATGCCACTCGTCCATAACTGAAATCCATATGCTTCTATTCTTAAACTGGCAATTCTCAGGAATTTGTAAAGGGTCTATAAAAAGGTTAAAAAATGTCAAGGTTTAGTACTGACAACACATAAAAGTTGAGGCAAGTTTAGTGCAATATAAACAAGATACAAATCTGTTTAAATTGGTGGTGATAAGGTAACTACTCAAAACCAAGACTGAATTGCAGCTGGGACTTTGTTAGACTTCGGAAATGTCTTAATCTGATTTCTTAAAAGGAAGGTATAAGATTAGTGACTTGCTTACCAATGTTTTACTTTATCCCTAATAAAATGCCTATGTTCTAAGATTTATTTAGCTATAACCAAAAAGGCAGCCAGAAAGCCATATCAAATCAATGCCTTATATTTCCAGGATTATTTTTCAGTTCTGATCAGAAAAAAATCCAGCAAAACAAAAAGTTTCAGGTTCATTTGATTCTTCCCCATCAGGCATGAAAGCTGTCCTTTGAAAGCTGGTATGGAAATTTTCAAAGGAAAAGGTACATTTTTCCAGCATAAAAGAACACAATTATATTCCTCCTTAATCTTGTTATTTTCATATAACATTTGCCCAAGCGTTGTAGAAGTAATTTTGGCCTCTTGAGATCAAGGGTAAAAACACCATTGATTTTAATAGTCCAGATTTTATCCAGAAGCTCATGGAGTAAGATCTTTTCATTGTTCAATGTTCAATGCTTGAACAATGCAGCATTGTGGGAAATTTCTTTTAAAAAAAAGTTAAAAATAAAAGGTAACATTGAAATTGCAAAAGTGATATAGTAGTACCATTCAGAGTTTCCCATGTCCATTGTACAAACACAGAACTCTTGAAAATAGTGATACTGGTTGCACCTTATAGACTAACTAAATCAGAGGGACACAGGCTTTTGTAAACAATGCTAAACTGTTGCTTTCAAAAGCTTATGCATCTCTGATTTAGTTGGTCTATAAGGTGCAACTCTACACTGCCTCCTGTCTGATCTTAGATAACAGGGCTAACTAACTACCTCTCTCTGCTAACAGTAATATTGAAATGTAACAACAATAACTGCTTATAATAGTTATAATAGGTCAGTCTCACCTCCATCCTTGGCAAAGTCTTTGAAAAAATTATCAAGGCTCACATTTGCGAGAGCCCAGCAGGACAAATTATGATGAGGGGAAACCAGCACGGGTTCGTGGCAGGCAGATCGTGCCTGACCAATCTAGTCTCTTTTTATGACCAGGTTACGAAATGCCTGGACACAGGAGGAGGGGTGGATGTCGTATACTTAGACTTCAGGAAGGCCTTCGATATGGTATCTCACCCCATACTGGTGAACAAGTTAAGAGGCTGTGACTTGGATGACTACACAGTGCGGTGGGTGGCGAATTGGCTGGAGGGTCGCACCCAGAGAGTCATGGTGGATGGGTCAGTTTCGACCTGGAAGGGTGTGGGAAGTGGGGTCCCACAGGGTTCGGTCCTTGGACCGATACTCTTTAATGTCTTCATCAGTGACTTGGACGAGGGAGTGAAATGTACTCTGTCCAAGTTTGCAGATGACACAAAGCTATGGGGAGAAGTGGACACGCCGGAGGGCAGGGAACAGCTGCAAGCAGATCTGGACAGGTTGGACAAGTGGGCAGAAAACAACAGAATGCAGTTCAACAAGGAGAAATGCAAAGTACTGCACCTAGGGAGGAAAAATGTCCAGCACACCTACAGCCTAGGGAATGACCTGCTGGGTGGCACGGAAGCAGAAAGGGATCTTGGAGTCCTAGTGGACTCCAAGATGAACATCAGTCGGCAGTGTGACGAAGCCATCAAAAAAGCCAATGGCACTTTATCGTGCATCAGCAGATGCATGACGAATAGGTCCAAGGAGGTGATACTTCCCCTCTATCGGGCGCTGGTCAGACCGCAGTTGGAGTACTGCGTGCAATTCTGGGCGCCGCACTTCAAGAGGGATGCGGATAACCTGGAGAGAGTCCAGAGAAGGGCCACACGTATGGTTAAGGGC
>NW_005843100.1:202725-209459 GCF_000455745.1 Alligator sinensis
GTCTTCAAGAGGAGGTTGGATATGCATCTAGCTGGGGTCATCTAGACCCAGTACTCTTTCCTGCTTATGCAGGTGGTCGGACTCAATGATCTATTGAGGTCCCTTCCAACCCTAACATCTATGAATCTATGAATCTAGTTGGGGAGAGTCTATATGGATTAAAATGTATGGAAGGTAATCACAGAATCATTTGAAATAGGATAAACAAAACAAAATAAAAAGTGGAAATATGGAATCAGAGAAGGCTGTAGTTGTTAGAGCCCTGATAGCGGCTTGTTTTCTCAATATCGTCTTCAAGCCAAAAGTAAATGTTTGATACAAATCCTTTTGGCTATATGAGACATGCAGCTATGATAAAAGGTGTGTTCCTACCAGTTAAGAAATTTATCAGACTCTTTTTTAAACTTGGATAACACAACAGCAGGTTTGTTTTTTTTCTTTTTTAAATAAGAAGTTGGCATATACTTGAGCTTCAGTGAAGTATATGCGAAGACATTTGGTTTAACAATAACAAAATTACAGCTGTACACAGTTGTATATTTATTTAAATATGTAGTGTTGTAATCATCCAAATAAATATGCTCATGATTCTTTCTTCCAGTAAGCATACCTGAACAAACTGAAAATACATGAATACATAAAAGTTAAAGCCTATACAATAAAATAAAATATTGCATAGATATTTAGTTTTTTGTTTTCTTTTAAGATTGGGGAAAACACACTGTGTGATTTCTGAATGACTGCAGGTATGGATCTTGTGCAATATCCACTTGTGGTTTTTACTATGAGCACACAACCAAAAACAATATACTGTATAACATACAATTTGGTGAGTACTTTAAGAGCAAATGGCCTTTTGTCTCTATTGTGATAGGCTAGAGTCCTAAAGATGAGCCGGGGGTGAAAAGACATTACTTAAGTCTTGTCTATTAGGGCTGTGCAAAACAGCAGTGTTCCACTTTGACATCAGTTTCAATGTTTCCACAGACAAGTGTTTCATTTCATGTTTTGTTTTGTTTCAAAAACACTGTTCCGTTCTGTTTTGTTGAAACGGTTTCACTGTTTCAACACTGTTTCAACCTTTTGATTGAGCTTGGGAAAGGAACTAGCCTGGCTCAGTTCCCCTCTCCAGCACTGCGATTGGGCTGGGGAAGGAAACTCAGCCCGGCTGCCACCCCTGCGACAGAGGGATTCGGGGTGAACTTTATACAATGTTATGGCTCACCATGACTTGACAGAGTCGGCAGTGAGGGGGATTGTGCTTAATGGGCACTACCATGTGTCTTATTCAGATGGGCTAAACTAGCCTATTCTTATAGTAGGTTCCCTCAGCTTGTTTACCCAATGTGGTCCATGTGTTTTATAGTCATGCTCAGTGTTGGCTGCATTTAATCAATTTCATACTTAGTTTCCATTGCTGAACACATGCTCTTTTTGGCAGTAGTTTAATGATAGGCAATGTATTTAGTGAAATTTCCTTGTATGCAATTATAAGGGTCTTTTTTCCCCAGGCCTACTGGGGGGAAAAAAAACCTTATCTTGTATTCAAGTAACTACTATAGTTCTACAATTACTAGTTTTCATTTCCAGTTTATCTCCTTAATCCGATGTCTCAGGAAAACTAGTGTTTGGCTCTGGCTTCACTACCGCTATTACAGTATTGCTGCATGACTAAATACTTCAAGAATGGTTATTATCTGTGCAGATTAAATTTCAAATTACTATCTGAAATAGGAAATAAACTCCAGTGTCCTCATTCATTCTCTCAGACAGACTCTGACAGGCATACTACACTTGTTTAATCACTGCTGTAGTATATTTAAAAGTTAATCTTTTAAATAATTTATCTAAGAATTCTAAAATTTTAAGCATCTGCTAGGTAAAAAGAAAAAAAAAAAACAGTTCATCTGGTAGCCAACAGAACATAATACAATAAAGTTTGACGGAAGGGAAATGATAATTGCAGCCAGAACAGCAGAATCGTATCTGTTACCATATATGGCTCTGAAATTATGATTTCTGTAGTCAGCATACTGCAAAGAAGGCCATTTAATAGGACCGAATCTTAACAATAAGGGTATAGATCCTTAAGTAGTATAAAACAGTGCACCTGCTCAGAGCTATGCTTTTTTTGGTAAGCTGAGGATTTCACCTTGCAAGTTTATCGTGTAAGAGGAAGCAAGTGATATTTGAGAAAAAATCTCTATGTCAGGTGCAAAACTTCAGCCTGCCACAACCTTTTCTTTTCACTAGTAATTGGAAGTTAAGTTTCTTTGCATCCATTACTAGTTTATCATATGCTTTTAATACCTACCATATACGCTCAAAACAAAAAGGTGGACCTAATAAATTATTAATAAATCTGGAACAAACAAAATGCACTTATATCATTATCCTCTCCAACCAGCACAGCAAGAGGGAAAAAAATAGCAAGTTCTACACTCAAACACAGCAATACTTCAGAATATAAGTTTGCTAATACTCACAGAAGATATATTACTAGAGAAAGATGAGAAATAACTGAATGATGTCTGAGCTAAATAATTATTCCAAAAACAGCCTCCTTACAGATTACATATGAAGAAACATCATGAACTTGAAAATAATTAAAATATATATATAATAAAAGGTATAAAAGAAAGCAACTTTTCCCTTAGTTATATTGTTAAAAATCTCTCTATGATTTTTTCTTTCAAATCAGGTTTGATCATTTCAGTTTCACTCCTTGTTTTCACATGCTTATTATTATGCAGGGTGGGTGAAATTCACATTCATGCCGAGTATGTGCATAAGACTTTCCAGTGAAGAACCACTTGACATCTTAGAGCAGTGGGGGCCAACCTTTCTGACAGACATGCCAAAAATTAGCCCCACTTGCTCCCAAAGTGCCACTCCAGTCCCCTTCCCCTGCCTGATCTGCTGTTCTGTTTTCTGCCCCCTGACCCGTCAGCCTGTCCTACCCCTTCCTACCTTATAAGACACAAAGGGACTGCCCGTGCCACTTGTAGCATGCATGCCACACACTGACCACCTCTGCTCTACAGAGAAACTATTTTACTGGGATGTAAGTTACACCTCGGCCTTTCATGGATCTTACACCCATGGATAAATTGCACCACTTACACAAAACTGAAAACCAATGAGTAATGGAGAAGAAGAAAGTACTTTAGACAGCACGTTACACATTTGGCATTGTCACTGGATCTACTGTAACAGAGTGGCAAAGTGAATAAAAAAGCAATTATAATAGGTAAAATAATTAATATGTGTCTGGCACAAGATGCCAGAACACTTTTTAAGTTCACCCAATTCTCTCCAAATGGAGACAAGCTGTTTGTCTGACTTTCTGCTTCTTTTTAATAGGCCTCTTCTGGCACACAACTCTTTTTATGTCTTTAGACTTTTCCCTGCACTATTATTTAAAATATACGCCTGACAGTTTGGGCTATTTATGTATCAGCATTAACCAAACTATGTGGAACCATTTCCTCAGTTATCATAGCTTTATAGTATCTGTTGAATGGTCTGGGATTACATCTATAACATGCAGCAATAAAAGCAAATTTAGGCACTTTATTACAAAGCAAATGGAAGCAAGACAAGTAAAAGAAAAAAATTCACTTGAGGAACCTGTCTCTGATTGATGAAACCTCTTATGCCTACACTGAGGGTGTGTACAGAAGTTATATTTTTTGTGCGACAAGACCCCCAAAAGCCCTCTAGAGCCGTAACATAAACCTTTATAGCTGCAGAGTGCTTTTAAAATGGCCAATCACATGGACATTTAACCCTTGTCTGATGTAGCACTCTAGGGCAAAGCACTCAAGGGTTAATTTCAGGGTGATAATTAATTTTGGGCAAGGATTAATTTTGGGAGACTCAGCCTTCATCCAATGCGGCTTTGCAGGGCTTGGCTGGTGCTCGTGCAGGAGAGCACTGGCCCAGCCCTGTCCCCGGGGCTTTCACAGAGGAGACAAGAAACCTCTTTCTCATCCCTGCACAGTTGTGGTGAGGATGTGGGAGGGTGGGTGTGGAGGGAGCCCTCCCCACTACACAGGCCTGGCTCAGCTCCTCCCCAAGACTCCAGCAAGGGTAGTTGGGGGTGGATGCTCAGTGGGGAGGGGACTCTACCCTTCCCCACCTGCTCTGGATGTGGCAGCCTTGGTTGCCGTCAAGACACTCATGCAGGGGGTGAGAGAAAGGAGCCCTCCCTCGCCACACATGCCCCCCCACCCCAAACTACCCCTGCTGGGGTCTTGGGAAGAGCTGGGCCAGGCCTCTCCAGTGGGGGGTGCCCCCTTGCCCTCCATATGAATGTCTTGACAGCAGCAGAGGCTGCCACACCCAGAGCTGGGGCAGGGGCAGAATCCCCCCATCAAGCACCTCCCCCCAGCTACCTCTGCAGGGGTCACGGGGAGTTCTGGGCCAGGCCCACAAAGCAGGAGGGTTTTGTCCCCCATGTTCCCCCCAGCTGTTGCTGACCATTGCCAGCTGCTTCGGGGTGGGGGGGAAGGGGGAGGGAAGAGGGGCAGCCCTGAGAGGCTGCTGGAACATCCCCACCTGTTGGCCTGTCCTGGTGCAGTACTCCCTACCCATGAGGCAAAGGTCTGTTGGGTTCAATAGCATTCTAACTCATGGTACTGTGTGTAAAGTGCCATAGTTAGAGCCTCCCCAACAGTGCCTGAACTTCTGTATACACCCTGATTTTTAAAAGAAACTTAACTGCAATTGATTTTTTTTATCTACTACTGAATCTCTTCCCATATGAAATATATACTTAAAAAATGTATTGGCTTCCTTACAAGTCATATTCACATTTTAACCAAAGTCTTCTATAATGCTTTTATGGGACCACTATTGCATTAATAAAAATAAATGTTAACCATTAATCTAAGCAATGACAGAAATTCTTGACCAGTACATGTCTGGAAGCATTTCTTTTTATCTGTAATTTAGTAGTAACAATCCTTCACATCAGCTATTATTTTCTCTCCTAATAGCCCTCTGTTTTAAAACAGTGATGCTCAATTATCTGGCCCTGCAGACTGGATAAGTGAAATGGGGCTAGTCTGCAGGCCGAACCCCATGAGCCAGATCCAGCATGGGGCCAGCATGCTGGTTGGTTCTTGGGTGCACTGGATCCAGATGCAGAGTGACCCTGCATGCCAAATGGACCCCTGAGCACTACATCTGGCCATGGAATCACCCTATTCTGCCAGCATGATCTGGCTGTGACATCCAGCTCATGGGGATCCTCATGGATCTGGAAATTGATGAAGGAGCCCTATGAACCAGATGACATAGCCCTGTGGGCTGGATTCAGTCCTTGGGCTAGAGGTTGAGTACCAGTGTTTTAAAAGATATAACCCAAATCCTTACCTTATTTCCAACATAAAAGATGGCAAAATTAGAGCAACATGCTTATGTTTTCCTTCCTTGGGGCTTCTGGTTTTACATAATGGAGGAAAACTTTAAAACTCTCCAAATAACATATCCTAATCTACAAAGTAACTATGATGAAGTATAATTGTTCGTGCAATATTACTTTTTAATAATATAGGCATATAAATATTAAAGCCAAAGTCAGTAATCTTCATTATGTAAAGAATACAGGTTGTTTATATGGTATGACAGGTTATAGAAATATCTGATCATTACTGCAGTAGTTGTAAGTATGCACAGGTTTTTGTGGTCTGTGCTGATATCATTAACCTCAAAGTGATCAGCATGTCTCTGAGATAGTGAGGTTATGAGAGCCATGAGCATGAGATGTCAGGACATCACATCAACAGACGATCTTTCACTTTTCCTGAATACCCTATCAGTGTAGGGTAGAAGAAAAAAGGACCTTCTTTAGGGAACAGAATTTAAAGGAAACTGGTTTAAAATTTACAAAGGAAGCACTTTTTTACACAGTGGGAACATCTCCTCGAGATGCTAGAGGCAGAGTAGATTAATTCTACTGTGCATTAGCGTATCATGGTGAAAGCACTGCTAATGCGCTCTACTAAGCATTAGCATCATAGAATCATAGAAGTAGGGTCGGAAGGGACCTTGTAGATCATCAAGTCCGCCCCCCTGCCTGGGCAGGAGGGAAACTGGCCTCAAGTGACCCCAGCCAGGTAGGCATCGAGCTGCTTCTTAAAGACCCCCAGGGTAGGACCCAGCACCACTTCCCTTGGAAGTTGGTTCCAGATCCTAGCCGCCCTAACTGTGAAGTAGTTCTTACGGATGTCTAATATAAACCTACTCTCCAACAACTTGTGGCCATTATTCCTTGTTATCCCGGGGGGCACTAGGGGAAACAAAGTCTCCCCCAAACACTTCTGGTCCCCCCTACTGAGTTTATAGATGGTCACAAGGTCCCCCCGCTCAGCTTTCTCTTGTGAAGGCTGAACAGGTTCAGGTCCCGTAGCCTCTCATTGTAGGGTCTGCCCTGCTGTCCCCGGATCATGAGGGTGGCCCTCCTCTGGACCCTCTCAATGTTGTCCACATCGCTCTTGAAGTGGGGTGCCCAGAACTGGACACAGTACTCCAGCTGTGGCCTGACCAGTGTCGCGTACAGGGGGAGGATCACCTCCTTGGCCCTACTTGAGATGCACCTGTGGATACACGATAGGGTCCGGTTAGCCCTGCCGACCGTGACCTCGCATTGTCAGCCCATGTTCATCTTGGAGTCAATGATGACTCCAAGATCCCTTTCTGCCTCCGTGCTCTCAAGAAGGGAGTTTCCC